>NC_056598.1:2230165-2307665 GCF_018340385.1 Cyprinus carpio | reverse complement strand
CAATACGAACAGCAAAACGAAGTACACATGTATAAACAAATAAATTTAATAAAACAAATATGCAAATACATTTCGGAAATCCAACAACACGAAATGTTCTGACTGTCGATTAAAAACAAGGTATCGTTAACAATGCGAGGTGTATGATGGGACTGAAGAGAATTATCTGAGTGCACTGAACATGCAGCGCTACAGAGCAGATGTGTGTGAGTTCAGAGAGCACGGACTGAGACGCGCGTGCTGTGCTTGTAATCTTCTCACCTTTAGGAAACATGAGCTGAGACGCGTCCTCCTCCACATCTCCCACATGAGCTGCTGCTCCTGCCGCCATCACACAGTCACTACAGCCGAGATACAGCGAGTATGAGTTAGCCTTCACTGTCTACTACATTACTACACTGTCTACAGCGATGAAATGAATGAAACACATTCCACTTCCGGTCAAGCGCCGAAGCGAAAAACTAGGAGTGGATTTACTCACAGCGCCACCTAGCGCTCTGTCGTTGAACACCGCCTCAGTGTAAACGTGGTCTCTTATTTACATTTACATTTATGCATCTTATGATGAATGCTGTACAGTCAGCAGGAGCTCTTGATATTCTTATTGCTGGTTTCTGTTTTTCATATATTTTATTGCATTACTGTATTGCAGTTATGGCACATACTGCCTCGTCTGCTTTCAGCACGTGAACAAAGCACTCCCTCAATCATGTCGAGTGACAGGAATCACATTGCGTTGAAGATAGTTTTATCTCAGTTTGAGCATCGCTCCCTCATTTTCTTCTAGCTGAGAGAGAATGTACTAACCACTTTCATGCATATGCACTGATGAGCCAAAACATTATGACCATGCGTAGGTGAAGTAAATATTGTTAATTATCTCCTAAGAAGGTCACGTGTGAAGGTCTGGATGATTTATATGCTAAATGAGCATTCGTGTAGTCAGTGTGCACAAGTAAAATAGCCAGATATCAGCTGTTGATACAATCCTGCAGTAGGGGAAATGTAATATAACAAGAGAATACTATGGAGAAAGTTAGCAAGAAACAAAAACAGCAGAAAACTAAGACAGGGTAAAAAGACAATATTTTATTAATTTAAACATAAAGTTATCAGGATGCTTATCATTTCAAATTCAGTAACAAAAATCCCAATTCCAAGTAGCCTGAAAGAACGATTAAATTACATATTTTCAAAGAAAAAATCTTTTAGTTTTAAAAACAAATCCTGAATCGATTGTGACATCAAATTTGACCGCGATGTCTTTAACCTTTGTCAGAATTTACATTTGTGAATGTAAACCCCTTTACAAGACATTCATCTAAACTAATTTTAAACATTGAATAATTAAAGCATCAGCTGTAAAATCTTATTTTTTTTTCTTCTTTTCAGTTTTAACAGCATTTTATGGAATCATATGAAAATTGTTTTTGACAAATTAGTTTTTTTTTTTTTTTTTTAAGTTTTTTAAGTTTAGTTACAGTGGCCTATTCACTTTAGAAACTGAACTTGAACTTCAAACAAAGTATATGCATTATTAGCGAATTTCAATAATGTGGCAGAGATGAATTAGAAACAAATGGCATTTTGGTAGAAAAAGACTTTAAACTTCAGAAACTGAGAAAAAAAAAAAAAGGACATTAAACGTAAGAAACAAGTTTAAGCACTTCACTCAATCAGCTCACTATCCCCAACTGGAAATAAAGCACTTAATACCTGAATCGGGCCTCAAATGTACGTACAGTATGTGATGCTTTCCAAACTCACTATCTGATGAGAAATTAAGAGAATATAAATATGAAGTCTTTCCGTTGCTCGTTTCACTGAACACGTTTAATTTGTATATCTATAAAACACCTCTTGAATATAGTGAGGATCAGCATCCACCTCAGTACATTTGTCCTGTTATGTCTCTGTTCTACTGACTGATCTAGTATTTGTCATCATCTGCATCGCTGAGAGCTTCGCCGCCAGCGAGGGATACGCTCTGTGCCAGTCTCTTCCGGAAGTGTCCGTTGGGCACCTGCCAGCCTATCCTTGACCTTGTGCGCATCGAGGCGCTGACCGTGTTCGCGCGGCCAAGACTGGTGGCCACCGCCGCCTCAAAGGTAAGAGTTTCCATAGGAGCGGCAGAATCAGGGCTGTGCTCTTCCTCTTGTAGGGCGAGGAAGGACTCGGAAGGATAGCGGCGTGCGGATGAACCCAGATATTCGTCCACTTCAAAATGGGTACTTTCCTGCTGTCTCGCTTCCTGGTCTTCAGCACCGTCATCCCACACAGCAGTGCTGCAGCACCCTATCATCTGCTGGACGCTTGGGTCATCATCGTCATCATCAGCGTGTGATGAAGGTTGCGTGTGGCACACTAAGGGTGAGTAGGAGATGTGAGGGTGTGAGCCGGTGGAGGTCTGGGACAGGCGACGCTTGCCGCTCGGGGTGCTGGACTCTGAGGTGGAGGGAACGGGGCTTTCGGAGCTGTTTCCCTGCGGAGAAATCAGATTTTAAGAAGATGATACAAAGTTAAAGGCTCCGTCTTCTGCTGTTTTGGAGAGTACCATGATGCATGCGCGCGGTTTGCGTCGTGGCACTCTCTGAAATGGCAGAAGGCGGTAACTCGGGAAAGAAGAATTGTTGAATAAACTCGTTATTTTTGTTTCCTTCATGCACAAAAATAATTCTTGTAGCTTTGCAAAATTAAAGTTGAGCCACTGATGTCACATGGACTGATTCTGTACTATGTTTCTGGACCTGAGAACATTTCAGTTGCGTTGCTGTCTATGCAGGGTCAGAGAGCTCTCCAACTTCATTAAAAATATCTTAATGTGTGTTCTGAAGATGAATGGAGGTCTAACGGGTTTGGAACAACAATTCATGACAGAATTTTCATTTTGGGGCAGAACTAACCCTTTAAGATACAGTATTAGGCTCATGATACAATACTTTTTTGCCGGGCAACTTAGGGCAATGTTGCTTTCAACAGGGAAAGATGTGAGACATATGACTGATTTAAAGTATCCAGATAGAAATTTGTTACCCATTCTCAACAGGAAAGTGCCCAAGCAACATTGCTCAAAAAGAGTTGTGCAGCAAAATTGCTCAAAAAGTTGCTCCATGTATCATCAGTTTTATAGTTTCTTAAAGGGATAGTTCACCCCATGATTTACTCATCTTCAGCCATCCTTTGTGTTTATGACTTTCTTCATTCAGACAAATACAATCTGAGTAACATTTAAAAATGGCATGGCTCTTCCAAGCTTTATAATGGCAGTGAATGGCTGTTGAGGATTTTAAGTCCAATCAAGTGCATCCATCCATCATAAAAAGTGCTCCAAAGACCTCTTGAAGTGAATCAGAGCATTTTTGTTAGAAAAATATGCAAATTTAAATGTTATAACCAGTAATCTCTAGTCTCCACTAACTAATGAATGCGCATTCACGAAAGAGGGGGATTCCAGCGGATTTTATGATGGATGGATGCATTTTTTTGACTTCTATTGGACTACAAAACATCAAAACAAATGCACCTCCAATATAAAACCTGAAAAACTGTCTCTTAAATCATCCTATGATTGATCATTTCCAAATGCTGGTAGCTGGTTTCTAGATGGTCTAAGCAAGTCATCCGCTGATTGATCAGTTCCAAAAACAGCTTGAGCCAGTCTTGCTCTGGATCTCACTGCTTAGTGTCTCAATTCTGGCTTATGGTCCCTGACAAAACCTAAACATAGAACAGGTGTTTCTTCTTTAATTTCTAATTGTCCAGCAGGGGGCAGAATTTGTAGGATAATGTTCAGTTACTTAATTTTTTTTTTTCTCAAAAAGCTGTGAGAGATCAGCTCAAACATCTATTTGTAAAGATTTTCTCACATGTTTGTTTACCTGTCTGGTGACCCCATGTACGCGCTCCTCACTGGGAGAGCGGGAACGAGATTTTGAGTTCGAGTTATCCGGGGAAAGTAAGAACCGTTGTTCTTTTGCTCGTCCTCGCACCTTTTCCATGTACTGTGTCTGGTCTGAGTGGGACACTGTAAATTGTGAAATAGATACACTAGGTTAAACCAAAGCCCCCAAGTTATAAACAAGGGATTTCATATCTTGTGCTGCATGTGTTCTCATGGAGATTCTCACAAAAGCATGACTACAGAACTGTTCAAGCCAAAGCAGAGCAAAGGGTAAGTTCTTGTGCTATGTGTGTATTGTATGTGCGATTTAAAGGTTAAATTGATAAAATCATATTTTCCAATTAAGTAACATGCTGTAACTTTCAGAACTTCCCCCTCGTCCTCTGGAGTGTTTGAGGTATGAGCATGCATTTTATCAGCTCTCGTCTCTTGCAGGGTGACTCATTGGACAAGCGTTGGCTGGTGTATTTGTGTATTCTGGAGTTGTGCTGTGTCTTCTCACTTTACAAGGCAAATGCAGTAACCAACCTGCAGCTTTGTAGCTCTTGTGTCTGGTTCTGAATGCATGTTCAGGTGGGCGATCTTCCCCCCACATGCCATTCAACCCTGATTCATCAACCTGCGCATCAGCATCACATTAGACAGTCAGCAAAACATCTTGTCAGTCAACTCATCATTCTCTATAGTATAGAGTTTATTTTTTACTATTTGTAATACTATGACTCATCATATATATTCCATAAAATTATTTGTTTTCACTATTTTAATTGCTAACCTCCTGAAAATATATTGTGTTTTTAAATCCAGAAACCAGGTGAGAAGAATGTATTTTTTTCCTGTCAACTATTTCAATAGGAAGGAGACCTTGTTTTGGTACCTGAGAGGCATCATAGTCTTCACTGCTGTCTGTACGGTGGGTCATGGGCTGCAATAACAGCTCCGGCGGTGATATGGGGCTTAAAGCCAAAAACCCTCCACTGGTCCTACAACACAGAACCACATCTTTAATACATACACAATACTTTGAGTGCAACCTTAAACACCTATAATGTAAGTCAGGGTGCAGTGTTCATAACAGTATAGTTTATGCAATAGTTTTTTTTACACTATTAAGCAGCAACGATAGGGGAAAAATTTGTATTGCATGCATTGGAGTATTTATTAAGACAGTTCAGTTATGTGCTATTTTAAACATGACCCTTCTTGGAAGACAACAGTGCTTACAAGGCTGATCCAGCGCTGTGAGAGATCAGGGGCAGGGTGGGACTTTTCTGTACAAAGGGGGGAAGAAAAAGAAAAGTACTGTGAAATGATAAGAAGGACAAAGCTTTATACTGTAGTATACACAAAACATATAACAAAAAAGGACAAAATAATGAGTACAAATTTGTCTAAATGTGAAAAAAAAGTCATCCTACCTGTGCCTCAATCTGTAGCCTCAACTTCTTGGCTTTGCTCTGCTTAAAGTAATCCATGATCATCATAGAAGCATAGATCTTTCCAACGGTCATGTCCGTGTCTGGAGATACATATATTCACAGTCATTATGAAAGTACAACAGATTCATTTAACCAAACCAAACTTTCAACATAGGCCAGTTTAATGCTCATAACACTGTTAAAATGGAAAGGTGTCATGTAATACAGAGCCACCAAAGGAATAAGGTGCTGCCAAAATAATTAGATGGCAATGCATTTCCACAAGAAACTTTGCATTTGCTTGCAAAACATTTGATGGGAACACTATGAAGCGGGAACAAAAACTGTAATCTTTCGTGAACGAATGCAACGTTTCTCTAGAGAACTCAACATGAATGCAATACTTTTGTGAGCAAAATAAAAATCATTGAGAAATAATTGTTTCCTTCTCCTTTAACATTTTAACATCTCTTGGGTTTAGAGAGAATGGTCTGAAAAAGAGAAAATAAACAGTGAGCAGCAGTTCTGTGGGCGAACATGCCTTGCTGAAGTCAGAGGAGAATGGCCAGGCTGGTTCAAGCTGATGGAAATGCAACTGTAACTTGTTACAGCTGAGCTATGCAGAAGCATCTCCGAATGCACAATACGTCAAACCTCGGAGCAGATGAACTACAGCAGCAGAAGACCACACTGGGTGCCGCTCCTATCAGCTAAGAACAGGAAGCTGAGGCTACAATCGCAGGGGAATCACCAAAACCGGACAACAGAAGACTAAAAAAGCTGCCTGGTCAGTTTTTGCTGCAGCATTCAGATGGAAGAGTCAGAATCTGGCAAAACATCTTGAAAGCATGGATCCATCCTACCTTGGATCAATGTTTCAGGCTGATGATAGTGGTGTAATGGTGTGGGGGATCATTTTTTACCAACTGAGCATTGTTTAAACACCACAGTCTACTTGGGTATTGTTGCTGACCATGTCCATCATTTTATGACCATAGTGTATGATCTTGTGATGGATACTTCCAGCAGGATAGCAGGCCATGTCACAAAGCTCAAATCATCTCCGACTGGTTTCTTGAACATGGAAATTAATTCACTATACACAAATGACCTCCACAGTCACCAGATCTCAACCCAATAGAGCACCTATGGATCACGTCATGGATGTGTAGCCAACAAATCTGCAGCAACTTGCTGTCGTGTTAATATGGACCAAAATCTCAGAGGAATTTCCCAAGGCAGCTGTAAAAGCAACAGGGATACAACCTGGTACGAGCAAGGGAAAGTGGCCAGTGAGTGTCTATGAAAGTATATGTCCACAATTAATTTGATAACAGGTTGACAACAAGGTGGTTCTGGGCACAAATGTAGACAGGCATAATTTGATAAACAATATTAAAAGCTAAAGAGAATCCTGGCACATCAGAAGGCACATTAATCATAGCAGCTGGCAGCAAAGACAAGTCAAGAGTCAGACTACACAGATTCAAAAACTGGAGATAGCTTAATCTAAAAAAATATATATATTTTGTCAGAGCAAAACCTTGTGGGCAGCCCTCCAACATATAACGCGGTCAACCGAAGTTAAATCATGGCTAAAGGGCCTTTGCCTGTTCTGTTCTCCTCTCTCTCCTCCCTGTTGTTTCCTCTCTTATCTACACTGTCCTGTCTATTCAAGACATTGAAGGCCAACAATATATACCCTTCAAACTAAAACTCTAAGGTATAGGCCAAGATCAGGGGTGTCCAAACTCGGTCTAGCAGGGCCACCGTCCTGCATAAGACCGGGATTAACTGGTTTGTTTTATTGGGGTTGGACCTACGTTTTACCCTGCGTTAACTGGTTTATGTGTAGTTTTTGGACCTACGTTTTACCCTGCGTGACCAACGTTTGATCTGTTTATTGGGGTTGGACCTACGTTTTACCCTGCGTGACCAACGTTTGATCTGTCTCCCTTCTCAGGAGGTGGCCAACCCTATGACCCCTTCTACCATACTTTACAGTCTTAAGTAGTGCCTTTTCACGTCCTAGTACTCTTTCAAGAATGAAGACCGGGTCTGTTGCTCTGATATCTTCATGAACATGCATATCTGATTCTATTCATGCTGTAGGAATTATGTTATGGCTTCTGAGTGCAACTGAGCCTCACCTTTGTTAATGGGTACCAGCAGATCCAGAGTCTTTTGGGACAGGTGTGGCCAGATGACACTTATCTCCTTCTGCAATTCGATGTCCAACTGTAGCCGGTCCTCGCCACCTGATAGGACACATATGGTGTCAAATAAGAGATGAGTAGACGGATTGAAAAACTGAAAAAACATGCGTAGTTTGCATCCTCATAAAATATAAAGGTAAGAGTCTTTCTGTCACTGTATTAGGTGTGGAACAGCATGAGTGTGAGTAAACTGTGCTATAATTGACATTATACTACTGCTGTTTTAAAGTAAAGATTTATAATTCTGACCTCTAGCGATTTTTATCTCCAGTGCGGTGCGGATCAGAGACAATAGTGTGGAGGTGAAGTGAACCGTCATGTCCTCATCGACTGGCATATTCATCAGCACCAGTCTCTGCCAATAGCAGCACAGCATAGTTGCAAAAATCAATAACCTAAAATGCTCAGGGTTTTAAAAGTTATCAGTACTAACATTGTTTAAGTATTTTTTTCCATGCATTTCTGTAGCATGCAACAAATACCACTATTAAACAATGAAACGCATTTGCAAGATACAACTTTTCTACCTTGTAAGCAATTTTGGCAGGACACTTCTTTCCCAATCCAAGAGGTGGAGACATGTGGGTTAGCATCTCATACATGGCAGTGTAGTGAATACGGCCACTGGAGGGGAAAAGCAATGGTATACAGTTCTTTGTGATTCTTGTATGAACAATCGAGAATAGCACTTATTCTTCTCTATTTTTGCATACAACGCTTCTAAAGAAATGCTATCAAAATATTTCACATTCTTTTGCTGCACAGAATACCTCTAAACTTCTGAATGCAAACAAAATAAAATACAGTAAATCCAACATGAGTTACAAAACGGTGATTTAAAGTGACTGTTTTTTTATGACTAAGTCACTGAGTCAATAATTCAACACTAATTCATTCAGGAACAAAACACCACAACTGTGTGTTTCCAACTGTTCTCCAGCAGAGATACTTTCCTGCAGATCTGTTTTAAACTGCACCAACACACTTGCCTGTAATTTTCAAGTAATCCTAAATTAATTAATGTATGCTTGTTTAAAGTTGGAGTTGCATGCCAAAGTATATCATTGCTTTATGCTAAAAACATCCATCCCATACAGACCTCTAGTTGGATACTTATTTTCAAGTTTTTGTTGTTTCCCGCTTTGTTGTTTGGGCCACTGCGCTATGAGAAAAGTTTTTTTTTTTTTTTTTTTTTTGCACTACATGCTGAAAAGAAACACCTTATGCTACATATGAAGTTTAATGAGTTCATGGAAACTAATATGATAATTATGAAAGTGAAATATGAGGGGTATGTTTACAAAAACAGTAATGTTTGAATACACAATACAAATAAATAGCATTTTTTTTAAGAAAATAAATATTTTTTTACCCTACAACTGCAATTGAGCCTTTAAGAAAAAAAAATCTCCACAGAACCCAAGCCACTCTTGAGAATAAACTCTATTCAGAGCACTTACTCTTCAAACTCTGTTTTAATTCATTATACACCTATATCTTTACAAGAGGAGACAACAAATCTCTCCAGGCCTATGCTCAGTTCTGCACTCTATCCACTCTTCTATTAACACCTTTCTTAATGTTTATTTTATCCGAAATGTAACAGCATTAAATAAATATGATCTAAATTGACATCTTTGGTGGTCCTAAACAACCAATGCTGCGATCACATCATATCGTAATTACTGTAGTTTCGTGATGGCAACACGTGACGTTCTACTTGGAGCTGTTCACACCCTTGGACTCGGACACAGAACTATCGCACTATAAATGTATAAACATAGCGTCTAATGAATCTGAGGTGGTCAGGTGGTACAAGTCGTAGCTCTCAGAAAACTCTCACTTCACAAGTTCTTATAACGAAATCATGATATGGCATGAATGCTCCTTAACACACACACACACACACACACACACACACACACACACACACACACACACACTGATCTGTGTATGATCACACACACACATACTTCCAGCAGGATAGCAGGCCATGTCACAAAGCTCAAATCATCTCCGATTGGTTTCAACATGGAAATTAATTACCTATACACAAATGACATCCAAAGTGATTGAAATAAATAAAAATTTAATAGAGCATATGGATCACGTCATGGATGTGTAGCCACACAAATCTGTGAACTTTATGATGCTGTCGTGTTAATGGACCAAAATCTCTGAGGAATTTTTTTTTTTTCATGTAAAAGCAACAGGGATACAAGATACTGGTACTAACAAGTGGCCAGTGAGTGTATATGGAAGTATATGTCCACAATTAATTTGATAACAGGTTGACAACAAGGTGGTTCTGGGCACAAATGTAGACAGGCATAATTTGAAATAAACATATTAAAAGCTAAAGAGAATCCTGGCACATCATAAGGCACATTTTGTCATAGCAGTGGCAGCAAAGACAAGTCAAGGCAGTGTCAGACTACACAGATTCAAAAACTGGAGATAGCTTAATCTAAAAAAATATATATATTTTGTCAGAGCAAAACCTTGTGGGCAGCCCTCCAACATTAGCACAGTCAACCGAAGTTAAATCATGGCTAAAGGGCCTTTGCCTGTTTCTGTTCTCCTCTCTCTCCTCCTGTTGTTTCCTACACCCTACCTATTGAAATGTACCTCTGTAATTAAGAAACAGCAACAAAACTCCTTAACAAACACACAAACACACAAACAACACAAACTAAACAACCTGATTTCACACACAAACCTAACAACTGGACCTGTCTGCTGCTTTTGACACCGTTAATCACCAGATTCTCCTATCCACCCTCAGAAAGATGGACATCTCTGGAAACTGTACTCCAGTGGCTTAAACTCCCTACCTTTCTGATAGATCCCTTCATGGTGTCTTGGAGGGGTGAAGTTTCTAAGTCACAACAACTTGCTACTGGGGTTCCTCAAGGCTCAGTACTTGGACCGCTTCTCTTCTCCATCTAGCTGACGTCATTAGGATCTGTCATTCAGAAGCATGGCTTTTAATCCTATCACTGCCACGCTGATGACACTCAACATTCTTATTCAACCAGATGACCCGACGGTAGTTGCTCGCATTTCCGCCTGTCTGAGTTTGTTTTCTAGCTGGATGAATGACCATCACCTTCAGCTCAACCTTACTAAGATGAACTGCTGGTGGTTTCAAATAACCCCAATCGTTTCATCACAACTTCTCTATACAGCTGGGTTCGTCAACCATAACTCCTTCCAGGACAGCCAGAAACCTAGGAGTTGCGATGGATCACCAGTTAAGCTTCACAGACCATATTGCTACAACAACCCGGGTCATGCAGATTTATTATAAAACATTAGGAAGAGAGTAGACCCTTCCTGTCAGAGCAAGCCACCAAACTTCTTGTCCAAGCTCTTGTTTCTACGACTGACTATTGCAATGCTCTCCTAGCGGGCCTTCCCTGCATGTACTATCAAGCCTCTACAAAATGATCCAGAATGCAGCAGCGAGGGTTTTCTTCAATGAGCCAAAAACAGCTCACGTTACTCCTCTCCTCATCAGGTTACAATGGCTACCAGTAGCCACTCGCATCAAATTCAAGGTACTGAATTGCCTACAAAACTCCACCATTGGCACGGCGCCAACTTACCTGCAAACTCACTAGTTCAAACTTATGCACCCTCCAGAAGTTTGCGCTTAGGCAAGTACAAAACGACGCCTTGTGGTGCATTCCAAAGAGGTTCAAAATCACTCTCACTGACTTTTTCCCTGGACTGCGCCCAGCTGGTGAATGACCTCCCGATCTCAAATCGAACAGCTGAGTCTTTACTCATTTTCAAAAAAACATCTAAAGTCTCATCTTTTTCGCCTGCACTTAACCAAACTATTACTAGTAACTTACCTTTTATTGTCTTCTCTATCATATTCATTAAAAAAAAAAAGAATTAAAAAAAAAAAACCTGGCTACGTGTTTCTGTACTAGACTAACTGAGACTTGTCATAGCACTTGTATCCCGTTGTTGTTCTCTCGTTGATCTGATTGTTTCTACTGTTCTCATTTGTAAGTCGCTTCCCACATAAAAGCGTCTGCTAAATGATTAAATGTAACAAAAAATTTAATTAATGTACTGGAAACTAATGAATACAAAAACTGATTGAAAATAAATAAAAATTTAATTACAGTTTAAAGTACTGTAACTTTATCCTTATCAACAGATAAAAACAGTAGGTGCTGAGATGGCCTTCTAAACATGAATTCCTTCATCTTACTCTTAGAAGATTTTTTTTTTCATAGTTTCTTGACCTCACTGAGTTTAAACTAGCTTTGGCATGAAAAGATACTACTTTTATTACCTTCAGTTGATATTTGGTGGTAAGTAGAGAAATTTAAACCATCTGATTTCTAGTAACCTACAATGAAGTTCAAGTCTCTTTATTAACTTTTGTTTTGTTTTGTTTAGTAGACAACTTTAACTAGGGCTGTAACGACTAATCACTAATGAAAACATTCAACTTTTCATTACTGATCTGTCAAGCTTTAGCAATGTGCACACAGAACTTTTATTGATGGCACTTAAGAGTAGCAAAAACACCTTTTTATAACTTTTTTATGACTTATAGGTCTCGTGATTTGTTAAATTTCAAATAATTTTAAAATAAAAGAAAGTTGTATGTGTGTAAACATGCATGCAGGTCAACCAGACAGCACAATAGAAACAGAAGAAAGGAGCTATAAAATAATAAAATAATAATAATAATAATAGTAACTCCAAAATTTAGATTTTAAATTGTTTACTTTAGTTGAAATTCTATTTTTTTTTTTTCCAAGAGCAATAATGATAACAGGACTATAAATAGCTCTGTTTAAAAAAAATAAAAAAAATAAATATATATACTGTATATATAATAATACAGTAATGCATGATTGTATTTATAGGATATGTGTCCACTAATCTATAAAAAATAAAATAAAACTGGATTGCTGGTGATATCAAAACACACATTCCCACACATGCTACTGTCTTAATATGAAATCATCTGATTTTACTGAGTAAATATTAGCAAATATCAGATCAGATGAAAGGTGAGGCTCCTCAACATATGTAAAGGTTCTCAATACAGATGCATGTATGTTGCTATATATCATTAGAATGGTTTGTGGTTTAGAGTGGTCTTTGTATCATTTGGGGTGTTCACATTTACGCAGTATATCGAACTGAGAACGCATGGAGTGCTCAAATGAACTAAGACTGAAGAGTGTTGTATTTGTTATATAGTTAGTTCCTCCTAGTCTATTGTACTGTTCTGTTTATATTTTATCTACTTGCTTTCTTTTTATTTATTAAAGAAAAAAGAAAACCTTGCTATATTTACTGTGTTTGGCTAACCGAGACACAGCACTTACATATAGTTGCTCTTTTGTTTGTACGATTGCTTTTATAGTCGCTTTGGATAAAAGCATCTGCTAAATGACTAAATCTAAAAGTAGTCTAAATTCATAGATTTATAGTTTTGATCGCCCTCAGTTTGCATTTGCATTTTTTTATTTTATTTTATTTATTTTTTTTGTGAAATTAAGCAAATACATTTTCAACAGAGTAATTGATTATAAAAAAATCATTAGTTGCAGCCCTAAAATGAATGCAGGTTGTTTGATACATACTGTACTAACACCACACAGAAGGATGTTAGGTTAGGCACGTACAAACCTCCTTTCTTTGAACAATCAAGGCCCTGTCTTCCTTTTCATCTGACATGACATCATCCTTCCCTTGAAAGCCTGTGAACAGAAGGATGTGGCCTTCAGCTTTACTTACAAGGGACACCAATTTGCTCACAGTCATCCACTGACTTCTAAACACTACACTAAATTCCATCTCAACTCCAGCCCCGGAGAATGCAACGATAACCACAAGATCGGCTTCCATTAGCCTAGAAGTATTTTTGACTCTCTAAGTATCGACATACCGATGTGCACTAATTACCATTTGAGGACAGCCTAATTGAAGAGCTCACAGTAAGTCCTGAATCCAGTCCAAGCCAGTTTTTGTTCTGGCAGCGCACAGGAATCCAAGGCCCATCAGAAACTTTCAGCAATTTCACCTCAACAAAACTGAAAACATCCGTCTGTGTCTGACGCGGTGAGCAATGCACCCAAATGCATTTTTGGTTCCAACAACTATTCAATTTGATTCAAGCACAAAAAATGTTATGCTATATGGGAAGACACAACAACAACAACATCTGTAAAACGCTGATCATCTACCAAAAATAACAATAGTCTCACTCCTCCATGGGTTCTGCAGGCCAAAGTTTTGGTAACACTTTAATAATCCATATTAGACATTCTACTAACTTATTGCAACTTCGTGTCCACTAGCAGTCATTAGAGTATTAGTAGACTGTCTACTTAATATCTTTAGGTAACTGTACGCATCAACTTATTTTACTAACCCTAGCTTAATGGTCTACTAATACTCTAATGAAAGTTAGTTGACATGTAGTTGCAAAGTTACTTATAAGGTGAAGGTTGAAGGCCAAGGATCTTTGCATATTCATAACTACTGTTAAATGTACTAACATATACATCTGAGTTGAACTACTGAACAGAGTTGCATCTGTATAAATGAATAAACCAAGTGAAGTCAAAAATAAACATGATTGTGGATGTTAATGAGGAGTGGGTACTAGTGAAGTGCTTCTATGCGCATGACAGTAAGAACAGTACAAATCACTAGAAACTATATTATATCTGGCATTCCAGTAGGTACAGTAGGTGATCTGTTGCACTTACCATGCAGCTCGGTCATATTCTCCCCAGATGCGCACAAACTCATCCAGATGGTGAGGTCCGAGAATGGAGGAGTCGCGGGTCAAATACTCAAAGTTGTCCATAATCACAGCCACGAACAGATTCAGCATTTAGAAAAAATAAAGTGGCAATATTCTGGATGTAGACTAAGTGCACAAATTTCATTGGTGTAATATTAGAGGGATATTCCCAAAAATTCTGTCATTAATTACTCACCCTCATGTCGTACCAAACCCGTAAGACCTTCGTTCATCTTCGGAACACAAATTAAGATATTTTAGATGAAATCCGAGAGCTTTTTGACCCTCCATAGACAGCAATGTAATTATCACATTCAAGGCCCAGAAATGTAGTGAGGACATCGTTAACATAGTCCATGTGCCATCAGAGGTTCAACTGTAATTTTATGAAGCTATACAAGAATGCTTTTTGTGACTGACTTGGAAGAGAAGAAATCATTTGCGCTATGGGACGGTAAATCCTGACTAACCAGCGGACCGATCTTGTTCCACAGTATCTGAAATGTTGTTATGATCATTTGGAAATGCCCGAGCTGTCATCAAAGTATTTCATATAATTGCCTCCCAGAACTGTTAAATGACTGCGTTCCCAAACAGCAGCATCCACCTCCGAAAGCAATGACCACATTCATTGTGTTTCGTCTGCTCGTTCTGAGGTGCAAGTAATTTAATATATAGAAAAATTATTATATTCAGTAACTTATTCTACTTTTCTTAGTGATGTATAGTGCCAGTTTATCAGGAAGTGGATTGGATGGAAACAGTGCTTGTTTGCAAATGTTTTCGATTTTCAATATTCCAATTTTGCACATAAGTTAAATTCGCAACTTTGGATGGAAACCTGGCTTATGTCCTTACTACTTTTCTGGGCCTTGAATGTGTCAGTTGCATTGCTGTTAATGCAGGGCCAGAAAGCTCTCGGATTTCATCAAAAATATCTTAATTTGTGTTCTGAAGATGAATGAAGGTCTTGCGGGTTTGAAATGACATGAGGGTGATCAATTAATGACAGAATTTTAATTTTTGGGTGAACTATCCCTTTAAAACATAACTGTAAATAGGTATTTGGGAGAGTCAGCTAAGATGTTTTTTATTATTATCTGCAATTGAAAGATGCACATGAGAAACTACCTCCGCAAACACTTAATCAGCAATTGCATAAACAAAGGCACTTACTATAACCTCTTATTTACTTAAAAAATCTTGTTCTGTTTAGCTTGTGTATTAATCTAGCTTATGTTTAAACTAGGCATTGTTTGCTATCAGTATTGTTGGCTTTTTATGACAAATTGCTTTTTTTTTTAATAATTTCAGCTGACAGCAGACATTCCAAAATATAACTTGTTGTATTTGTTTTCCCCTGTACATTTCAGATTTCTGAACAGGACGTTGATAAAGTCTCACCAAAAATGAGCTGAAAAAGATAAATGAGACAAAATAGAAATAGGCAAAGTCCGTGCCACAGCCCCCTTCATGATCTGGAGAGGTGAAAGGTGGTGGTATTGAAGGGTCCAGTTCACACTCCTTCCCCTCCAGACACGAGAGCATGATCTCCTGCCACGACTCTCCTGTAGCACTTCTGCAAGACGTAAAGTAATATATCCACCCAGGAATGAGTCACTCAAACACCTCACTAGTCTTGTAGAAACATAAGAATGAGTAAATGAAAGAATTTTAATTTAGAGGTTAACTGCACATTTCATTATCTATAAACAAAAGTAAGAATGCTGGTCTAATTCTACTAAAAATAAAGAAATCTCAAACAACATTATCTTACCTAAAGAGCAGCATCAAGGCACCAAAGAACGTCTTGAAATTGGTGTGTTGATTAATGTGGCTCTCATCATTCAATTTAATATTACCAAATACCAAAAAAATAAAGAAAAAACAAAAACAGCAACTATTTTTATAATCAAAAAATCTGAAAAAAATCAAGTACTGTATATTGTCTATAAAACTATAGAAATGATTTCATATTGCTACTCAAAAACCCAGACTAGCAAGTTTTTGTTTCTTCTAAATTTCTGAAAAAAAAAAAAAAAAAAAAAAAAAAATTGGAAATAATGATCTAAATGTGTGCCCTGATAAAATTTGGGGAAAAAAGAAAGAGTGCAGAATTTGGTTAGGACTTTAACACACACCAGCCCACAAATACAGATGAATAAACAGATTTGATCATTTATAGAGACTGAGCCGCCAAAATATACTGAGTACATTCTGATGTTTGGGGAAGTATTCTGGCAATACCATTAAATTATAAAGTTTATAGGTAAAGTTTACATCATTTTGATAACTGCCATACATGATAAGAAAAACTTACTTGCATGCCAATAATGGCATAAATGAAGAAAAGCATGGCAATGAGAAGGCAAACATATGGAAGAGCCTGAAACAAGAAGAGAGTGAAAAGAATGTTGTACAAATATTTCCTTTATTTATTATTTTCCTTTCCTTAATTATATATATACAGTACAGGTCAAAAGTTTGGAAACATTACTATTTTTAATGTTTTTGAAAGAAGTTTCTTCTGCTCATCAAGCCTGCATTTATTTGATCAAAAATACAGAAAAAACAGTAATATTGTGATACAATTTTACAACCTAAAATAATTGTTTCCATTTAAATATACTTTAAAATATAATTTATACCTGTGATGCAAAGCTGAATTTTCAGCATCATTACTCCAGCCTTCAGTGTCACATGTAACATCCAGTCTATCACATGATAATTTAGAAATCATTCTAATATTCTGATTTATTATGAGTGTTGGAAACAGTTCTGCTGTCTAATATATTTGATGAATAAAAGGTTAAAAAGAACTGCATTTATTCAAAATAAAAATAAAATTTCTAATAATATATATTCTAAATAATATATTTTCTTTACTATCACTTTTTATCAATTTAACACATCCTTGCTGAATAAAAGTATTGATTTTATTTAAAAAAAAGAAAGAAAGAAAAAAAAATTACTGACCCCAAATTACTGACCAGTAGTGTATATTGTTATTACAAAATATTTATATTTTAAAAACATAGCTTCTTTTTTTTTTTTTTATCAAAGTATCCTAAAAAAGTATCACATGTTCTGAAAAAATATTAAGCAGCAGAACTGTTTCCAACTTTGATAATGAATCATCATATTAGAATGATTTCTAAAGGATCATGTGATAATGATCCTAAAAATTCAGCTTTGCATCACAGAAATAAATGATAATTTAAAGTATAATACATTTAAAAACAATTATTTTAAATTGTAATAATATTTCACAATATTACATTTTTTTTTCTGTATTTTTGATCAAATAAATGCAGGCTTGATGAGCAGAAGAAACTTCTTTCAAAAACATTAAAATAGTAATGTTTCCAAACTTTTGGTCTGTACTGTATATGTATATATAATCTATATATATATATATATATATATATATATATATATATATATATATATATATATATATACTAATATATATATATATATATATAAACTGAAGAATACAGTACAAATGTGATTTTACCTTGAAGGACTGAACAAATGTCCACAGCAGAATCCGTATTGTGTAGCCTTGTCTCAACAGTTTAATGAGTCTAGCTGCCCGGAAAAGCTTCAGGAAACTCATATTGATGGTGTTCAAAGACTGAATAAAAAGATAGGGGCAAGAAACTGTTGTAGTAAAGATTACTTGAAAGACAGATAGATTACTTGATAGACTAGATAGTAAAAAAAAAGAAAACAAACAATACAAGTGGCCCAGAAACCCCAGCACTGATACACACTTCTGATTCATATACTCAGACCACTGCTTATGAAATATTCCTACCTGTAAATCTACCACAATTTCAGTAATGCTGCCCAGCACAGTGATGAAATCAAAGATGTTCCATGTATCTCGGAAGTAGTTCTGTGAGATGAGACCAGAGTGACAATAATGAAAATGATAAGCAAGTAAATCAATTCAGGTGCATTAAAAATGCATTCTTCTTTGAATTATACTCATTAAAGGGATAGTTCACCCAAAACAGAAAATTTCCCGTCCTTTTTACATCAATGTGATGTCATAAAACTCACCATGAACCCAAAGGCGAAAATCTTTAAGATGCATTCCAGAGAGAAGAGCACAGTGAACGCAGTGTTGAGGTGCTTCAGGACGATGTCGTAGGCAGCTGGAGCCGAGTGGTACTGAAAAGCATTATGATTATAAATCACAAATGCTGTATGCACCTCAAAATATCTCATTTAAACAAAATCAGATAAAGATGAAGACCATGAAAACCAAGACCAAAAACATAGCTTCACTTTTTCAATTAAAGGGTTATTCCACCCCGAAATGACAATTTTGTCATTAATTACTCACTTTCATGTCGTTCCAAACTAGTAAGACCTTCGTTCTTCTTCAGAACACAAATTAAGATATTTTTGATGAAATCCGAGAGCTCTCTGACCCTCCCATAGACAGCAATGTACTGTAATTAACACTATCAAGGTCCAGAAGCGTAGCAAGGACATCGTTAAAATAATCCATGTGACATCAGGGGTTCAACTGTGATTTTACGAAGCTAAATAATAATAAAGAATAAAGTCATTATTTTTGATTTCTTTGCATACAAAAAAGTATTCTTGTAGCTTCGTAAAATTAAAGTTGAACCCCTGATGTCACATGGACTATTTTAACAATGTCCTTGCTACGTTTCTGGACCTTGATCGTGTTAATTACATTGCTGTCTATGGGAGGGTCAGAGAGCTCTCGGATTTCATCAAAAATATCTTAATTTGTGTTCCCAAGATGAACGAAGCTTTTACGGGTTTGGAACGACATGACAGTGAGTAATTAATGACAGAATTTTCATTTTGGGGTGGAGTAACCCTTTAACAGAATGCGTTCCAAGCTGGAATATTGTATGTTGAAAGTTATACCTTCATCATGAGCACTACTGTGTTGAGTGCAATCATGACTAGAACCGTGTACTCGAATGATGGCGACACCACAAAGTGCCACAATCGGTACTGGAGGGTCTGTCGGTTCTGAGGCATGTATCTCGTTAGGGGTTTTGCACTGATAACAAAGTCAATGCATGCCCGCTGGAAGAGTGAGATAAGAAAGCAGCGAAGGAACATGCAGGTTAGTACTGCGGATTAGAAACCTTTATTATTTTTTCATGCTTAGATCAGACTCTTCTTCATAATAATGCTGTTAATATCACTAAATGATGTTATTAAAACCTAGCTATGAGGAAAACATATGAAATAGCTTGATGTGTAATCTAATATACTGGATACTGGAGTCTTAAATGTACATTCACCTCGTTTTTTTCCAAGTTGCACTCCTCCATCATTTTGTCTCCCTGCTCCTGGAATGTGATGATGATGAGAGCAACAAAGATGTTGACAAAAAAGAAGGGGAAAACCACAAAGTATATGACATAGAAAATGGACATCTCCATTCGGTTTCCTCTGCTTGGGCCGTGGTTTTCCTCAGTCACATCCACCGAGTGTTGGAGAACTCTGTAGAAAGCATAATGAATACATCCAATGAATTCAACAACAACATAAACAAAAGTAATCTTTTGCAATTAATTTACTGCTACTTGGACTCAATATGATGTTTGTTTTCCCAAAACATGGCTCTGTTCTCAATTAACAAACCTGTGGACATTTCTGGGTTCTCAGAAGCGGAAGTCGTCATTGGGTAAACTTCTATATGAAACATTTCTAAGTATTTCTATAACTTTCCAAATAAAGAACACATACATGTATAGAGAGAGTGATTGATTGTGTTGGTCAGACGAGAGTAAGATGTCAAATTCAGTTCTGTAAATGAGTGCCAAAGTAATATAACTCACAGTAGAGTGTTACAAATGTACATTACATTTTTTAATTGCTTAATTTATTATGGAAACGCATCATCACAGTCTGTGAAAAGGGTCCATTTTCAGTATTTAAAATCTGCAGCATTAAATCTCGTCCTGCTTCTTCACAGACATGCTACTCAACCCACACTCAGTTCATCAGTGACAGTCCACATTATTTTCCCTGCCTTTTCAACCACTGATTCTTGGCATCAGCTATTAAACAAACATCTCTCCACATGGATCCCAACTCAACATTAGTCTCAGCTGTAACATAAGAATCATAACAAACAGAGGTGGCTCGCCAATTCTGGGTCTAAACCGATGACACAAAGTCTTCAGACAATCCATGCTTTCTGAAAACAAGTTGGCTGGCTGCTTATAGAGATTAATGTGCACATCTGTGAGAATTTGCCAATAATTACCAAAGCTGGAGAAAATGGTTGTAACAAGATAAGATCTGTTATGAAATCCGCTCAAAGGTGGGACCTGCAGAAAAGGTTTCAGGCGATCTTTAAACAGCTGTTATCCAGACTGTGCACACAGCTATCACTGGATGCAATTAGCAGCATCACGGCTCTCATAACTGCATGACCTTGAAGAAATGTTTTATGTGGAGACTCATCTTTCTAAGCTCTATGAATCTCCTTCATAAATCAAACGATGGAAAACAATCATTTAAATAACAGTGCTGATAAAAAATACATTTGCTTGCCTGGAGCTGCAACCTTTGCAACAACTATTGTTCTCTGTTTGTGATGAGTATGAAGTTGGATTAAAAGGTAGAAAGAAGAAAAGACCTTCGGTTGCATTTCCATTTCTTTAAAAGTCTGGAATATTACTATGGGTGTTAAAGTAAACTGCGTCTTCAGTCCTCTTCCTTCTTTAGCTTTTTCCCGTGTTTGCTCGCACACATTTGTTAAGGTAGTTTGTTCCAAGCATCTTGGAGAAGATGCCACAGTTCTTCTATGGATGAACCCCAGACTCACTTGAAGATGGTGAGATCAGATCTGCGTGGGCCATACCATCTGTTGTGGGACTCCTTGTTCATGCGAAAATTTCACTGGATTATAACAATATTTGCAAAAGACAAAAACAAAACACTGGCGTACTAAAACAAAACATGAATAACTGTCTTAAAACGAATGTTTTTATGTCACATCTAATGTGCAGAAGATGTCGCACAGTTCTTGAATGTTTCAAGGTTTTAGAAGATTTCTGGACAGGTTCCGGTGACTGTCGAGTGATTTTGTTCATTCACCCTGCCAAAAGCTTTCACAACGTGACATCTATTGTGCTCACCGAGGAGCCCAGCTCTTTCATGTTTGACATTTGCCAACATTTCTGGCATTCTGGATCCGATTAGCATTTCCACAGAAGGCTGTCTGGTGATTTGACTGCATTTTTCCGGAATCAAAGCCCAGTGCTTCATTCTGATGGCATTCACTCCTCTGATTTTGGATAATTTAATGAGCACTAAAACCTTGTTAATATATTAATTTATTTAAAATGAATGAGATCTATCTAATTTAAATATGGTCATTATATTCCATTCACCATTATGCCTTTAAACAGGCACTGACAGTATGCACAGAGAAAAGCATTATCAACAAAAAATGCTCAGAAGTATTCACCTCTACATCGCCATTCTCCAGAGGAGGTTTAAGCAACCTGTCTGACACCAAAACGTAGAAAGCTAAATCTCCACTGACACACATTTCCTTGGCAGATGTGTTACAAATACTTGAGAAGGCAGGAGAACAGCCTACCATCAATAGCCCTGCACTGACAGATTCGTCCTTGCAGGAAAGTCTCTATCGCTCTCAGATCTCAGAACAATCCTGGAAACTGACCAAAAATGCATCATGTTACCAAACGCTCAAGTAAGTAAGAAACATCCAGGCCTTCCTATTGAGTGCATTACTGCCAGCCCACTTTTCAGCAGCGCTGGTTCCGGAAGTATTTTTCTAATTCACTTTTCTCATAGGGATTTGGTTAAAGAGTTATAAGCAATGAATCAAACCAAACAGCAATGAGAAGAATCACAAGACTTCAAACTGTGATTTGAAGCAAAAAATATTTAGAAAATCTGACAAATGACAAAGAAATAAGACTGTGTAAGTCTTTGATCATGGACAGAAACTACAATCCCATGAAGCATTGTGAAGGACATAATCTATTTAAAAGCAATGGAGAAATATAAAACAATCCATTCAAAGATGTTGATTGTAAATATAGAAAAAAATATATTTTAAGTTTATCTCCAAATATGTATGCATACTTATATGTGACCCCGGACCACAAAACCAAATCAGTTTTGTGAAATTTAGATTCATACATCATCTGAAAGCTGAATAAATCATCTTTCCATTGATGTGTGGTTTGTTAGGAGGACAATATCTGGCTGAGATACAACTATTTGAAAATCTGGAATCTGAGGGTGCAAAAAAATCTAAATACTGAGAAAATCACCTTTAAAGTTGTTCAAATGAATTCTTAGCAATGCTTATAAACTAATCAAAAATTATGTTTTTATATATAGTATAATAATTTTTGGCATAAAAGAAAAATGGATAATTTTGACCCATACAATGTATTTTTTGGCTATTGCAACAAATATACCTGTGCTACTTATGACTTTTATACTTATGTTTTTGTGCTCCAGGGTCACACACACACACACACACACACCCACACCCACACACACACACACACACACACACCACAACAAACACAACCCCAACACACACACACACACACACACACACAAACACACACACACACACACACACACACACACACACACACACACACACACACACACACACACACACACTCACACACACTCAAACACACACACACACACACTCAAACACACACACAACACACACACAACAACACACACACACACACACACACACCACACACACACACACACACACACACACACACACACACACACACCACACACACACACACACACAGAGACACACACACAGAGACACACACACACACAAACACACACTCATGCACACACACACACACACACACACACACACACACAAACACACACACACACACACACACACACACACACACACACACACACACACAAACACACACACACACACACACACACACACACACAGGCAGACACAAACACACACACACAAACACACACACACAGACACACGAGAGAATAGTGATTATATCATTTTCAGTGCTTCATTATTGAGAGAATATTTATAACACCAAATACATCACTTCATAAGCTAAATATCTGGGCTGCGTTCAGCCCCGACAAAAACAGTGCAAGACATTTTTTAAACGGAAACAGTGGTGTGTTGAACACTCAAGACTCAAGAGTTGCAACTCTGGCAGCTGAGAAGGCCATTCTTTGTGTTATTTTTGAAAAAATTTCGGAGCCTGATGAAATCGGTATAAATACGTGTTTAATACTGCAAAATACGCTCAATGTTACAGTCATCGCCCTTGCCCTCCAGAATAAAAGAGAACATCCCAATCGAATGAAGGGATTTGTGGAAACTGGCTCCTAATTATTGTGATCCAACATTTGCCTCGCAAACATTTCAGGTGAAGAATAATCCACTTCTTACCTCCGAGACTGTGTTATGATCTACATGACCTTATTATTTTTATTGTGAGTATCATTATTGCTGATCACTGTTGTTGTGCTATGTTACTGTAATATTTACCATTATATAATCAGAGTATAGAAAAGTTTATGAAAGTGTCACTCCACAATACAGTCGCAAAATATATAAATATGTATAATATTTTTATGTTACATTAATCAGTGTCTAGCACACCTTCATAAGGAAAGGATATGGACCAGAAGACATTGCAATTACTTAATGATATTTAGACAGACTTAAAGAAGTTCCACATCTATAATTGTGCTCTTATTATTTTAGTTATTTTGCTTTTAATGTAAATTTACGTGTAAACAATATACTTGCTCTTGTGAATGTATTTTAATGTTAAGTACATTGTGCAGCTGTCTCTTTAATACCGCTGGTTTATACACATGTTGCTGCTGATTGCGCTGACATGTTTGACACACCCACCAAACAAGAGAAAACCTCAAATCTCAAAGCCCATTGCACACCGTTTCCAGGAAACATGTCGGAAACCGTAGCAAAATGGTGCACAACGGTTTGAGCTTGAACTGGCCCCTGGTTTGGCAAAATTTGCTTGCTGCAACTTTCGGATTGGTGGAATTTTCTGTACTGCATCATGGGTAGTGTAGCATATTCCTTCAGCCCACAGTAAGTCTGTCTTCAAAGTGTTATAAGATATTGTAACAAATCAGTTTCCATATGGAGAAAAATAATAACCCAACTGTTACACTCTATAACCCTACTCCACAAAGCCATTAGGGATTGTGACCTGATATATTAACATGTTTACGAAGTGTTCTGAAGCCACCAAGTAGTTTTATCCTAATAGCAAGGCACTCATTTAAAATTTTCATTAAATATACAACAGTCAGGTGCAGTATATAAATGGATGGACATACTGTGGCCAGCCCTCTCCTGTGGACACAGTGAAGAGCGTCAGAAGAGCCCAGAGGACATTATCATAGTGGAACTCGTGTCTCCTCCACTCCCTCTTCTTCACCTCCTTCCTGTCCCTGCCATAGTCAATGTAGTAGCCTCTACACAACACAGAACCATTCAAACCATGGCAGACAAACACACAAGACATTCAGGAAAGAATACAATCAATGCACAGTTTTACCAGGAGGACTTTGAAAGTCGCTTTGGATAAAAGTGTCTGCTAAATGACTAAATGTAAATTAAATAGTAATGAGTGTGAACTGTTTCATTAGTAAATGCAAAATAATAATAATAAATAAAATTAACATGCTATATTAAAGATCATATTTAGTTGATTTAATATTATATTATTAGCATAATTAGATATTTTGCAACAAACACAGCATTAATTCTGGCATTTCATATGTTGCCCCAAAATCATTGTGGGTCGTTTGCTTTATGTAATAATGTATACAGCTACATTTGGATTATAAGACATGGCCCATGCCATAGAAAAAAAATAAGTAAAATCACAACAAACAAAAAAAAAATACTTAATTACAAAAATAAATACATACTGCATTGCTCCACAAAGTAAAATTACATTTTTCATTAGAAAAGTACTTACCCACTTTTAAATCTACATACTCATAAAAATACACATTTTTCAAAATTAATAAATGTAATGGGGAAAATGTAATTCGTCACTACCCACCTCTGATCCCACACTCACATATACAGTATATATAAAGCACTTACTGGCACTCTTTTTGTGTGGCCATGGATCCGTCGGTACAGTAGAAGAACTTTCCCTTGAAGAGCTGCACTGCAATCACAGCAAAGATGAACATGAAGAGCTGGTAGACGATGAGGATGTTGAAGACGTTCTTCAGGGATGTGACCACACAATCAAACACAGCCTGCAGGACAACAGAAACAATCATCATATCGCAAATCCCTTCTTTAACAGATCTTCAACCGGCAATGCACATGAGATAAGTCTCATATGCAGCTTTTATGCCATTTACAGAATGATGCATTCCAGAACCGTATATTATCTAATGCAATCAACATCACAATTTTACCTAAAGCCTTGAATTCATGTTTAGTCACTGAATTAGTGTAAACTGGATCATGATGAACATGATGCACACGTCTATACTTTTATTTGCAAGTGATCAAATCAAACATTTGTGTTTTTTTTTTTTTCAGGCAGTACAGTCATTTTCTAGCATGTTGGTTGCTATAGTAATGATATCGAGTCAATCTCATGTGACTTTGCTCAACAATGACTGGAAACTGAAAGCTGACAGAAAAAAAAATGCTTTAGATGAAGCTTTCTTTCTTTCTTTCATACGATCTGTTTATGTTTCACTGACAGTTAGGTTTATGGGTTGAACTGGTGGACCGTCATGCTTATATTTCACTTCCAAACCAGTCTAATTTGTACAAAATCACCACCTTGTAAAGTAGATATGTTTTCTAATGGGATGGGGTTGGAACTGAAGGGCACTAGGCCGGTAACTTCACATTTCTTCATCATCTCGATCCCCAAAGATCTCTCATGATCTCTGATTCAATTATGGTTTAGTTAAATGGTCTGATGATAATTCTCATAATGCTGGCTCTGTATTTGACTGCATATTGATTTAAAATGAAAAATGTCAAGTACTGCAGGTTATATTTAGCCTACTTTTAATTATTCACAGAGGGATTACTCATATTTGGACAGCAGAGCATCCTGATTAATTCATTCATTCATTAAATTGTGTGTGTTTTTGTGAGACTGTTTCAAAGGAATATTCTTGGAATAAGATATTTCTTGACTAGAGTTTCTGTGTTTGGAATACATAACATTGCACACAGAGTATATGGTACATTAGTTTATCATCACAGCAAAATAGATGGAAGAATAAACAGACAGAAATACAGAATAGCATTTTTTTTAAATATAAATATGTATATATGAATTGTTAAACCTGTTACATAATGACTATGCAATAAAATAAATATTTATAATGTTGAATATTCCAAACCAATTTTTTTTTTTTTTTTTTTTTTTTTTGTATACAATGCAAATGAATTGAAAGTATTGAGTTTTACTCTTTTGGAAGAATTTGTTTGTAACTTGCAATTATCACATGTGGAATGAAAAAGTGTGCAAGATCCCCAGTTTTTCTTTTTTTTCTTAACATTCAAAGTAGGTATAGTCACAAATAATTGGTAAAACATGTAAATATAAGTGTGCAGAGAGTTGGATTGTCCATTCAGGGTTTTTTTTTAGCTACAAATGTAAAGTGAAAGAGCAGAAACCTTGAGCTTCGGAAGTCTTTTGATGGTCTTGAGGGGACGGAGAACTCGGAGAACCCGTAAGGACTTAATGGTCTTGATGTCTCGGCCTTTGTTGTTTCTGTTAATAACAAAAAATATGATATTTTAGAAAATGTATATTTTGGGGGGGAAAATCCCACCGAACATCTGTCAATAACTTTAATAAAAATTTATCAAAATATTTGCAATTAATTGAACATAAGCCCCAAATAATAAAATAATAATAATAATAATAATAAAAAGGGTTTTGCATGATCTGGCATCTTTGCTGCTAGATTTCAGTATAAGCTGAGTGACATCATAAATGAAAACTAAAAAAAAAAAAAAAAGTACTACAAATTAACTACATCATAGCATTTTCAAAATCTTAAATGATGTTTAGTGCTGGAAGAACCCAAGGCCTAACTTTTCAAGCTCACAAAAAAAAAGACAAATAATGTCCTTTACATGCATCAAAGGACTTTGCATGCATTAAAGTATATTTTTCATTATATTTTTAAATGCAATGAAAGAAATAATTATAATGTTTGAATATTCAAAGCATTTCACATGATTCACATGAACAAAACATGAAGTGGCTCTTCACGCTTGAACTGCACTGATGGTAGGAACATTTCTTATTATGGTACGTACTTATGAGTAAAAAGGCATGATTAATTGCATATTTAAATAATGAATCATACTATACATGTTAAATTGACAGCAACCTAATGCATAACCTAAGAATGTCTAGGCATGGCTGACATACTTAGTAAATGAGTGAACATTTTACGTCAGTAAATGCAAACATGGATCAGACATCACGATATTAACACACACATAAATAAATAATGAACTGAATTCATATTAAAATGGACAGACAGTGTGACAAATGAGAAGCATCTGCTGTTACCCCATTAAATTCCTGGCAGCCACAGAGACACAATCCAAACAATAACAGAGAAGCATTAAAAGAGAAAGAACACATGTAAAGCCATTAAACAATGAACCAGAGCAGATTTATGAACGTCTGGAAAATCCTTTTATAGAAATATTTCCTTGAGTAAGAACACAAACATGCTTAACCAGAATAACCCCTAACATTTTGATCAATTATTGAGCAAAAATCGTATTATCTGGTGGATGTGTCTAATGCTAGGCAGCTTTCAGATCACGTTAATAAGACCGGACTGCATGATTTTAGAGCTTCTCTCAAGGGTTTCCCAAATAGACTATTAAATTTAGGACACCGTCATTTTTTTTAATAACTGATGCTATTTAAATGTATGTTTAAGATCTATATTCCTCTAAACTATACCATGTATTCTAACTATATATGTGTGACTTCCATCTAAGTTTTAGAATATATTAGCGAGCATCAAGCATTTAAGGGTATCACTTATATAACTTATATGAGGGGCGTCCAAAGTCCAGCCCACAGGCCCATAGCTTGCTCTGAATCAGCCCGCAAGATGCTTTAAAAATAGACCAGGATTTGGCCCACTATTAAGAAAGCAAATGAAATTCATAGACTGCACTTTATTTGTCTATACCACGTATAGCCAAATCTCACAGCACACCACCTCCACTAGTTCAGTCGCCACCGGCTTCTTCTTCTACCTCCTGAGTTTCACCGGTAAAGCAGTGCACAAAAAGAATAGAGATTCTTTGCCATGTCATACATATGCTATACACTTTTTGCATACGCTCCTAAAAATAAAGGTGCTTCACGATGCCATAGAAGAACCTTTGTTATCTAACTGCTTCCATAAATAACTTTTAACACCTGAAGAACCTTTCTGTTTCCCAAAAAAGTTTAAGCAGTCTTGTATTTTGCACACACTGTAGAGTTTATACAAAGCCAAAACCAGTGCACATTGGATTATAATCAAAGCCCAGATTGCATTTACATTTACGCATGTGCAAAACCCTTTTTTTTCATTAATTTGCATTTCCTCTGAATCGAACCATGACCTTGATGTTGCTGTTTGAGCTTATGTTGTATTTGCTCATGATATGCTTCCATACTGTATGTTTATGGTGATGTGATAAATTGTTCATATACTGTGAATTGCATTTATTACATTACATTTTTTAAAATTGTACACATTTATATACAAATATTTATACATATTGTAGACACATTTGATTAACAGGTCACAGTAAAATTATACAGTAGATTATACAGATTATATGTTATCAACCCAGGCTCACTGGAAAAACAAATTTACCAAATCTGTTGCAACATTTCTGCAAATCTGTAGATGTCATGCTTCTTGCATGTTTCACAACATTTATAAACTGAGTGGTGTTTAAAAAAGCATGTTTAGTTTTTTTTGTTTTTGTTTTTTTCTGGTGAGTGATGATAAAAGTTTGTACCCGAGTGCTCTGTACTGCAAGTGCAGTGCTGTACCAGGTGAGCGACCGAGCAAGTTTACAACAGAAAAGCCAAACATTCGGTATGTGATGCAAATGTCAAATTTGTGTTAACAAGCAAAAATGTTGTTGGTGTTTTACACATGCATTGGTAGTTTGTAAGTAGGCATGTTTTTAAAAATGAGCCTGTGCTGAAAGTTATCTGAGGTCTGGAGTCTGGCGCTGTTATATGTTTCTAAAAAGTCTGACTTTATGTAAACAACTTGGCTTAGTCACACAAGGAAGATGGATCTCATTTGAAATACTTACGTCAATGCAAAGGCAAATAAAGCTCCAACCACCACAATGAAGTCTAGAATGTTCCACAAGTCACGGAAATACGACCCATCATGAAGAATGAGGCCCTGGTCGATCATCTGTATAAAATGGCACAATGCACAATTATACAGAATTTGTCTCTGTTTTTTATACCTATATGTAAAGTTCTATATATACCTACCTACAGTATATACATCAAATACTTCAAATATCATTGACATGACTCTGTGACAGCCCTAGATTATGGAGCCAGAATAGTCTCAAAATAAATGAATATACAAAATAAGATTATTACAAGATTATAAAACAAGTATATCTGCAAAGACCAATTTATATATTCATAACCAAATTTACATTCAAATTGACACAAAATGCATCTAGGTAGGCACATGCTTCATATGCCCACAGCGAGTTATGATTGGTCAATTGAGACGCTTAAATCTGATTGGATAAAAGAGTATGACAGAAACACAAATGAAACAAGACCTGCCATTAAAGTCTCAAAATACACACGCACATACAAGGCAAGTCACACACGTGACAATCTAATTTTGTACATTTAAACATCCAAAACTTTGTGTGAATGCTTGTATATGTGTTTTGCATTTGTGAAATGCATTTTGTGAGTGTCAATTTTGTTATGATTATATGAACTGTTGTTTGCAAATATACAAACTTTTATTTAATGCATTTATGGATCTTATTTTGTAAATATGTTTATTTTGAGACTCCAAACTAGACAGTATAAGCTATAGAGTAAAACAGAGTTTGTAGTTTGCTGACATCTTTGGAAGGCAGGGTTTTGGATTCATGCTGTGAGGTTAGCAAAAAAAAAAATAAATAATAGCTTATACCACCTTTAATATAACAACTATTTAAATAAGGTTTGAAGTAGCAAAGCAGTTACCTTTATAATCATTTCAAATGTGAAAACGCCAGTGAAAACATAATCAAAGTACCGAAGAACCTGTTAACACAGTAAACATATCTGTCACAATGTTGTTTTAAAGTCAAAATACTCATTAGTCATTACATTAGTCACTGTATGAGACCGTAAGTATGCAATATGGTGAAATATAATGGTCTACTTTATTCCTCTCTGAATTGGTGCAGACAGGGTCCTCAGCAGCCAGTGCAATGCTGCTGGCCACAATCACCAGGAGAATGGTCATCTCGAAGTAGCGCAGGGTCACCACATAGTGGCAGATCCTCCTGATACTTTAGTTACACAAGGAACATGATTTTAGATGTTAGATTTGCCCTGTTCTATCATGCATGGTATATGATACAAAAGCTAAAGGTGTGGGATCATGTAAAAATGGCAGCTTACGGATTTTTGCTTTTGAAAATGAACATGCTGTCTGGTATGTCGGGTTTGGGGGCAGTCGACTGTTCACCTCCATTCTCATCATCATCATCATCATCGTCATCATCGTCATCATCGTCATTACCATCATCAGCTTTGTCTGAGTGAGAGGCCTCCACGTCTTTGAAGCTGACTGTGACGAGTCAAATCAAGAGAACAAAACAAATATTTCAGAATTTTATTTGCAGCAGGGTTTACATCCTAAACTTAAATACTGACTTGCATACTACTACAGTCAAACCTTCTGGCAAAATGAGTAGTGAAATTAGATATGACTAGATGAAATCCTCATAATAATGTTGTAAATTAATATTACTCAGTACTTAAATATATAATTGCACTGTAACAAGGACATCTTAAAAATAAATGCACTGCAACTTTTTTTTTTTTTTTTTTTTAAGGCTACTGTTCTTGAACTTCTTTCATTTTGTTGTTCCAACTATTTGAAAGTAATGCACTATACATCGAAATAGCTTTAGTAATTGTAGATAGAGGTCTGCCACTCCACCCAAGCATAACAAAATCTGAAAATCTTTTGCATTTGGATCCGTTTTGTCATGCATAACTTCAGGTTTGGGTTTGTAATTAAAAAAAAAAAAAAAAAAAAAAAAAACATACCTACATACATACATATATTTAGACATGCTATATTTAGTAATTTCAGTAAACATAAATAGCATTTATTTTTTGTTGACAAAAATTATATTTCAGTTGACAAGAAGTTCCAAATTAAACCAAATATCTTAATTTCTTTTTAAATAAGACAAAACAATTAAACATGGATTAACATTTAACACAAACATCATGTGAAAAGTTCCTGAAACATTTAAAGAAGTACACTGTTGAAATGCAATGCTGTGAATTCCTTATGCTTTAGTTATTAATTGTGTGATTTTGTTACAGAAACATTAATTTTGGAAGGTTTTTCCAGACCAAAATGCTTTTGTATTTGAGATTAATTGGCTAGAGATTATTTGTGGTTTTGGGGTTTATGTTATGTCTTAAAATTTCAAAGTTTTGATCAGGTTGCATCAGGGCAAATTGTCTTAGGTACATGGAAAGTTTGAGCATCAAAGTAAAGATTGTGCAAATCTCTAATTGTGGGACCTTTTCACCCCTATGTCCAAATATGCATTTCTCCCTGTAAAAAGAAGTGCATGAAATAAGAAGCATGCCCGGATTTGCTATATCCAAAACAGCAGATGACACAATACTTCCGATCTACCTACAGTACCTCATGAGGCCACAGGAAAGAAGTTGTTAATGGCATTAATGCATGGTTGTTAAAGCATCACCACTGATAGAAGTATGTCTGGATTGTATTCATACTGCATGCATGCATACTTTATGGAAATACTTTCATACAGTCACAAAATAAGTCCTTTATCAAATGTAACAAGATTTCCGAGTTGCTTCGGCTCTAAAACTGTGAATGGAGTGTGATTGCCAGAGTAAATATAGCAGACTGGAAATAACTGGCAAGTGTGTTGCAGGTCTCAAAGTACTGTACATATGTTTGGGTATTCACTGAACATGAATTGACCTGCACATATGAAACTTTATTTCTGAACTGTCTGCGCTCTATATGTTTCTGTTTGAAATGTTGTGTGATTAGAATTGCCTGTTGCTAGGCGCTCTCTCATGTATCTTTACAAATTAAATTCAAGTTTATATAATTTATCTCCAAGGTTTTGACCATGATTACCTGTGATTGTATGCATCTGAGATGCAATTGGATTTTTGCTTTTATTGCAGGCTGGAAGCCATAAACCTGAGCCCACTGAGTCACTTTTTTTAATCTTTTGTTGGGTTTGGGGGGCTACATGGCTTCTACTGGAGGTTTTCAGAGCGAATGTTAACCTAGATTTCACCAAACACCCAGCACGAAGCCCACTAAAGCAATGGAACAGAATACTCTAAAGGCGAACTGCTCTTCACTTTCTGAGACAGCTGAAGAAGCTTAGATTGCCACAGGCATTGATGGCCCAGTTCTGTTTCTCTATTAATGAATGTGTCCTCACTTTAGTGAATTATCTGCTCTGCAAACAGAATCAGTGGCTGCTGTCCACCCCCCTCCTTCAGGACTCAGCCATCAGCAGCTGAACTATTTCATTACAAGTCAACACTGTTGCACTCTGCCTGTCTTCCTCTGAAAAACTGCTATTCAGATCGAACCAAACACAATAGGCACCTCATTGCTGAAAATGGCTTATTTCAATTATTCAATTACTAACCCATACTTCATTTTATGCATCGTATATAATACATATTGGGTTATAGAAATGGGTTTCACAGGTCTGTTCTGACAAAATTACCAGTGAAAACAATGCTAAATTCAAAAAGGCACCTATTTTTCAGAGACTGGCATGTCCTGTGCCTTGACATGCTATACTACATATAATGTCATCATTATGCATGATTTTTAATTAAGAGACTGGAGTATTTGTAATTAAAAAATATGGTAAAATGGCAATAAAAAGCAATATGGCAAAGAGTGAAAAACTTTGTAAGGATACTTTTCTTTACTATTTAATGATACAATTTTAGAACAGTTTTGGTTTGGTACTACCCTCCAAAGAAATTATAAGAACTTCAAATAAATTGGTATGATAAAAGACCGATCCAGAGAAAACGTACTCTACACAGTAAAGAACCAATTAAACAAGAAGAAGATGGATGGATGGACGTACAGACGGATGTATGGATGAATGGCTAGATGGATGGATGGAAGAAATGGACGGACAGACAGACAGATTGATGGATGGATGGATGGATGGATGCAATGATGGATGAATGGATTGACAGATGGATGCATTGATGGATTGACAGATGGATGCATTGATGGATGGGCAAACAGACGGACAGATGAATGCATTGATAGATGGATGGATGGATGCATTGACAGATGGATGCATTGATTGATGGATGCACGGATGGATGGATGGATTGACAGATGAATGCAGTGATAGATGGATGAATGGATGCATTGATGAATGTACATATGGGTGCATGATGGATGGACGGATCAATTACCAGTCATTGGTGCCATTTCCAACAAAGGCTGGGTAGATGTATCTCGTTTAAAGCTGGTTTCTGTCATACACTCATCCTGGTTTAGATAGCTGCCATTGTTCTCAATGTCTGAGACTTCCCCTGTCATGTACTTGGATTCTGATGTATACTCTTCTTTGTGCCTCAGGAATGGAGTTTCCTGGCTTTCTGCTTGATCTTCCATTCCAGTGCAGACAGTCTGAAGCTCCTGAAGGCCAGATGCTTGGGAAATCTCAGTCACATCACCCACAAACTCCCTAAAATTCATACGTACAGGTGTGAATGATTGATTTTATTAAATATTGAAAATATGTGTCATAACTTTGCTGTGTGTTGTACCTAGCAAAACATCAAATTGAAAACCAAGCTCAGTTCCATTCAGCCATACAATAAGTTAACACATTATTTTGATCTTCATCTTTAGACATTATGTTGACTTTAAGTAAATTTGTAACAACATGTCGACTAGCAGTCATTAGAGTATTAGTAGACACACATTAGCCTAACAAACATTTTAGTGACTATAAATAACATTGCAAATACATGTCAGCTTATTCTTATAACCCCAACTCTAACCTAACAGTCTACTAATACTCTACTCTACTACTCTAATTAGTAGTGCTGGGTTGATTACTTACAAATTGTAATCCGTTTCTGAAATGGGAAAAAATGTAGTAACATAATCCATTAAATTAAACATTTTTACTGGTGATTGACGTGGCGTGTAGTTTCAAAGTAACTTACACTCAACAGAATGAGACCATCAAAATAAAGTGTTACCAACTAGGGCTGCATTTCCCAAAAGCATTGTAAGCTTAAAGAGATAGTTCACCCAAAAATGAAAATTTGATGTTTATCTGCTTACCCCCAGGGCATCCAAGATGCAGGTGACTTTGTTTCTTCAGTAGAACACAATGTCCGAACTGTTAGAACTTTTGTGAACGCGCATTCACTGTAACCTATCTCTCAAATGGACCATTTAGACTCTATCTACAATCTCAGTTAGGAGTGTCAATGGTCCACTTGAGAGATAGGTGGCGGTAATGCACTTATAAGTCTGCGATCCGACATAAAACGACGAAGAAGAAGATGCCTCAGGAGCCTGCTGCTGTGATGCGCGTTCACAAGAGTTCTAACAGTTCGGACACTGCGTGAACCAGAGGTAAAAAAACAATATAAATAATGTTCAGTTTCTTGCACAGACTGATCATTTTGTGTCTTTACACATCAATGTATCATCACGAGCCGCAGGGTTTAATTTGGATTTGTCTGTGCATGTTTTTTTTTTTTTTACTCTCATAGATCCACTGCTGTACTACATACATAAAACGACTGACAGACTGCAATGGTTGAATTTAAAAATCAGGATTTGTGTTCTACTGAAGAAACAAAGTCACCTACATCTTGGATGCCCTTAGTGTAAGCAGATAAACATCAAATTTTCATTTTTGGGTGAACTATCCCTTTAAGTACATCGTAGACCCATTAAAACCAATGGAGCAATGATCAACTTAGGCTTACAATGCTTTTGGGAAACATCCTAGGATTGTACCAGGATTGTGACATTTGTCAAAAATTGCAGGCTAAGTACTTCACCAAACCACAACAGTGGCAGAATGTCAACATTGAACGTAAACTAGCAACTGCACAATTCACTAAAAGAAAATGAGCTATAATCTTGTTCTTACCTTTGACATTCCTCCTGACTCTCAGTCTGCTTGCCAGGCATGATTATTTCTGTTTCGTACATGTGCATCAAGTTTTTAGACTGTGTTTCATCCATTTGATCCTCACCCTCCTCAGCCGGTTTCTCACTGCACCCAAATTGCTGGTGATTTTCTGCATTTCTGGCCTCTGTTCTGGGCTCTCGATGTCTGTGGCGTTTGTGCCGCCCACCCTCTGCCACCCCTGCAGCAGCAGCAGCCCGAAACTTCCTTGCCACACGATGCCTCCTCTCTGTATTTGAATGATGGTTATTAGTGCCCGGCCTCTCCTCCAGCCCCGATCCTGTCAGGGGCAAGGGCTCAGATTCTGGAGGTTCGGGGAGAGGAATGGAGATAGACATGGGCGGCTCTGGCAGGGGCATCCCCACAGACATCGGTGATTCTGGTAAGTGTAAAGGGCTCGTCTCTGGGGATATGCAGCTCTGTTGGTGATGATCACTCACTGGAGTGTCCAACTGGTCCTCTGTGGGACTGCCAAACAGCACCTCACGGCTGGCCATCTGCCGACGTTTTCGCAGCTGGTTGGCCCGTTGCTCCCACACGGACATGTTTATCTTTTTGCGTCTTTCACGGCGGCCAGCAAAAGCATTGACGGGCTGCTCTTCCGCTTGCTTCCCAGCGGCTTCCTCCTCTGCCTCTGCAGGAGACGGTCGTCCTCGGTGGATGGCGCGCTTCCTGTACAAGTAAGGTCTCCGTCTCCTTCTATATGGATGTGAAACATCTCAGTCACAAGAGGGATATCATTTGCAGCATGCAAGTTTCACAATTCACAAGGGTGTGTGATAAAAATCATGAAATTAGAATAAAAACAATGGCTATCAATTCAGGCTAAATAAAACGAAATTCAAGAGAAAACCAGGGGAAAGTTCTTGAATAATAAAACTAAACAAACAAGAAAGAAAATCAGAGAAACAGAGTGCACAAAGGATGTCAGCAGGTAATTTGTGTTAATGAGATGGACAGTGCAATGTTAATGGCAGACATGACAGATAAAAAGATACGTAGACAGTTTTACTTACAATTATGCGTATTCTTTTGTTGTCCATGAAACCACATAAATGATTAATTGAAAATAAGCCATTAGTGTATTTGTAGATATGACATACCAAACAATCCATATTGGCAGACTGCACACAAGTCAACTCATAAGGCTAGAAAGTTAAAAAGTTAAAGCAGGGTTTCACACACCTGGGCCTCTTGGTACTCTGTCCTACAGAGTTTGGCTCAAACCTGAATCAAACTCACCTGAACAAGCAAAGCAAGGTCTTAAGTTTTAATAAAAAGTTACAAGCAGTTGATTTGGATCAGGGTTGGAGATAAACTCTGTAGACAGTGGATGCCAAGGGCCAGAATTGAGAAACCCTGTCTTAGGGTCCTTTGGCACTTCAATACCATTAATGCCACATCATGCATTTGTGTGAAATGTAATAGATGTTTTTGTCCAGTGTTTTTGGTAGTATAGTTTGATATCTCTTAATGTTGCAATGACTACCCTTACGAAAAAGAAGTTTCTTCAAGTCTGCTATTAGTATACTTCTTTTAAACTAAAAATAGGAAAATATGCTTTTAGTTTACTTTTTATGTACTTCTCTGAAATGGGCTTTATGTACTCCTCAGAAATATACTTAAAATTACATTTAAGCATACTTGACTTATACTTACAAAAAGTCTAAATATATTTGAGCTATACTTGTGCTCCTAGAATCCATGTTTTCATTATTATACGGTAGAGGGCGCTAGTACACATCTTCTGTACAGAATTTCCAAAAAACACAAGTGAAGAAGAAAAAGAAACAACAGATTCTAACACATGCAATCTAACACGATCATCTGACATGAAACGGCATCAAAACTGTAACGTTATGGAATAAAATGTCGACCGATGAAGAGATAATAATTACAGTCAAGCTTTGGGGTGCTGAGCGACTCCATCTACGTTTTGATTATCATTCTGAATCCAATTAATAGTCTTTTTTCAGCTTTTTGTTCAAAATGTTATTTCTATATTTTCTATGAAACTTACCCACATTAAAGTGTTTTAAAAAAAAGAATGCATGAAGCTAGAATAAAATGTTTTTGTTTACAAGCAGATACCCTGTTCTTTCTTTGGATGTTTTGTATGTTCAGATATTCATATAACAAAACATATACAAATTAAAACCTAAATAGGGACATGGTAGTATACTTAAAGTATGATGTAAAGTTCACTTAAAGAAATCTTATGAGTATACTTGCAGTATAAAACTACTAAACTAGTAGTAGTTTACTGAGACTATACTTCAAAGTGTACAAAGTATTTAATTAGTAAACTATCAGTATACCTATAAGTTCACTTTTAGTATAATTGCAGTACAAAATACAAACACAGAGGTAAAACAGTTATGTATTCAAAGTTTGCTACTGTTATACTTAAAGTATACTTAAAAGTATACTTTTATATACTAGAAAGTGGGCCAATTTAGTCCCAAGGAGTATTGAAGCAGTACACTTACAAGTATACTAACACTGATATTTGTATACTTGCTACATAAAGTATATTTAAAAATATACTTGAACTTTACTTAAGTATACTTAATAAGATAAACTTGAAGTATACTACTTTTTGGTAAGGGTACTGATTCATTTGTTGGTCTATTTTCAGGTGCCCTTTCTTTCGTACCATTGTCTTTTGAACTCGTAATGCCATTAAACTTGAGACTAGACAGTTACTGTACTAGATTGTTAACTAAGTTTAAGCTGCCATTATGGAAGCAACTTTTATAATAACACAAGAGAAACTAATCAAATGGATGTGTTTCTTCATGGCTCAAAACATTTAATGTTTTTGTCCAGATGTCACTCTCATCAGAATTTGAATATACAGGTCCTTCTCAAAAAATTAGCATATTGTGAAAAAGTTCATTATTTTCCATAATGTAATGATAAAAATTAAACTTTCATATATTTTAGATTCATTGCACACCAACTGAAATATTTCAGGTCTTTTATTGTTTTAATACTGATGATTTTGGCATACAGCTCATGAAAACCGAAAATTCCTATCTCAAAAAATTAGCATATCATGAAAAGGTTCTCTAAACGAGCTATTAACCTAATCATCTGAATCAACTAATTAACTCTAAACACCTGCAAAAGATTCCTGAGGCTTTTAAAAACTCCCAGCCTGGTTCATTACTCAAAACCGCAATCATGGGTAAGACTGCCGACCTGACTGCTGTCCAGAAGGCCATCATTGACACCCTAAAGCGAGAGGGTAAGACACAGAAAGAAATTTCTGAACGAATAGACTGTTCCCAGAGTGCTGTATCAAGGCACCTCAGTGGGAAGTCTGTGGGAAGGAAAAAGTGTGGCAAAAAACGCTGCACAACGAGAAGAGGTGACCGGACCCTGAGGAAGATTGTGGAGAAGGACCGATTCCAGACCTTGGGGGACCTGCGGAAGCAGTGGACTGAGTCTGGAGTAGAAACATCCAGAGCCACCGTGCACAGGCGTGTGCTTTTGAACCAGAAACAGCGGCAGAAGCGCCTGACCTGGGCTACAGAGAAGCAGCACTGGACCGTTGCTCGTTGCTTAATTTTTATCATTACATTACGGAAAATAATGAACTTTTTCACAATATGCTAATTTTTTGAGAAGGACCTGTAGTTGAATATAGAGTTTAGCACCAATCCTAATAAAACAGACCTGATCCAGCTAATCAAGGTTGTTGGGGTTGTTTGAAATTAGGCCGGTGTGTTGAAGCAGGGTTGGAACTGAAGTCTGCAAGAAGGTACATAGCTCACCAGGAGCAGGGGTGGCTACTCCTGCCCTATTTGTACAAGAATATGGATGTGGACTTGAGCAGTATAAAGCTGTGCTCATATGGCTACCCCAAAACACACATCCTCCTGGTTGATTGTTAACAGTATAAACTTCTGCACATATAATATAACAAGAAACCTGGCCACACTGACATCTTAGAATTCTGTTGAAACACCAAATGCTTCAAGTACAGAGATCAATTCCAGTTGGTACAGTTGGTCAATTCCACTTGTTACAGAGATCAATTCAATGCAGTATAGCAGGGATGGGAAAATCTGGCTCTCGGGGTCCACTATCCTGCAGAGTTTTCTGGACAGGACAAGGGATTGTATTGGCATTTTAAAGCATCACATGTGCCAGAACAGTAAAGATTTTGAAACATAAATAAGAAGTTCAATGGTTTTGTGATCTTTTTCACCTTTGCAACTATTGGGGAGAATCTGATGTCAAGAAACACATACTGTATAGCTGATTACAACATTCAAGTTCACTTTGGTTTTGACTTACAGAGAAGAACTTGAAGAATCTTGATTAGACACATGCAACTGAGCAAAAGTATATGAAGGCATTGCTGTGATTGCATCCAAACAAAGCTTGAACTGTTTTCCATTGATCACTGCCACTACCCATTTTTCTCATTTCCAAAGTCTTTCTAGAATTGTTTTTGAACTGGTGTGCAAAAACCTGCCATTTTCTTACAGAGCCTGACATTATTTAACCTTATATTAATTAATTTGATTTACCCTCTTTTTGACATCATCTTTGATTATGTTTTCTAATTATTTGAATTGTGTTTCAGATCTGAACTGGAAACAAAAATGTTGGAGGTCACAAGGTGCAATCTTAAACTATCACAATTAGTAACTTGAAAAAAGTTGCTGCACTGGGTCTATCCCTTGCCAAGGTTGTATGAATCAAATGAAATTGATCTATTAAGACAAAACTGATCTAACAGACTAGTATTACAATAGAAATACAGGTTGTTTAGACTGATTGAAATGTGCTAAACTCATTTCAGAGAAAGAATCTAAAATGACATTAACCATGTCACATATATTCAGGAATGTTTTGGATACAAGCTGATCACTAAGAAGATTAACTGGCCAAAAACAATAAACTCAGCTCAGGTTTGATCACTGGAAATTTAATGGTTCACATCTCACCAGGAGTTAACTGCTTTGTAGTGTTGTCACGGTACCAAAATTTCAGTATTCGGTACCGATACCAGTGAAAATCCACGGGTTTTCGGTACCAATTTCGGTACCAAAGCAAAACACAACAATAAGCTAATTAAAAAAAAAACACTCTTTTTATCACTAAAAATAAAACCAATGCCATTCTTTATACTTATTTACAATTGTGTTTAAAGTTTTTCTACAAGTTATATAATTATGAAAAATAGTTAACAAGTTTCACCCAAATTTAATTTGCCTTTTAATTAATGAAATTTAAACACATTTTATTTTTTGTTAAATAAAGGGGATTTGCTATTAAAATTAAAACATGGAAGAAATATTGTGTGAATTATTTCTTTCTTTATTTCCCTATATATACATATATATGCAAATTCATTTCCTGCCAGCAGGAGGCCCTTTAAGAGCGGGAGAGATACAGGATTCTCCGGTATACGGCTGCAAAGCAGCGCTGAGCTCACAAACGCTGCCTTATCAAGCATTACATGCAAAATGAAATGAAATCGAAAATTTTCTAAATACAGTCGGTTTCCTTCTGAAATACAGTGATATAAAAACACCCGCATCGGTTTTTGATTTTGAAACGTGCAGTGCTCATGTTTATTCATTGAAGTCAAAGCCTTTTGGAAAATCTATTTGTGGCGGTCAGTTTTGATATTGTAATAAATCAATGTGTGGGAAACCCTGGGTTGCCGTGAATACCTTTAAATATACACTAGTTTTACTCAAATGAAACGTGACTCAGAACAGTTCTGGTGATGTTGTTTATGTATTAATATCCTCATTGAGAAATTACTGCAAGCGTCACACGCTTCAGTCTATGTAGTAAACAAAACCGCACGTCTCTGCCATTCATTCATTCATTCATTCATTCATTCATTCACACAGAGACGCGCAGAACATGCAGGATTCATATTTCAACCAACTGTAGCAGCTTAACATTTACAGATTCTGGTCCATATGGAGATTTGATTCATTTATGCTAACTTTGACAAATTCCGTGACTGTCCATGTTAAAATGTAAGTTTCATTTTCATGACGGGTTTTTGAGATTCCGTCCGCGTTTTCTGCTTCGCGGAGATCATAGCTCTGTATGCGTCAAGAACCGGGTTGACCGGGTCCTCGGTTATGGTACCACCGGTACTTAAAGAAACCTGGTACCATGACATTTTCATTTTTTTTAGTACCGACGTGGTGCCGAAGTACCGGGTCTTTTGACAACACTACGTGCTTTGAGCAAGGTGCTTACTCCAAGGTGGTTACTCTAATTACTATCAGGTTATGTCCCATACCTTCTCTTCCATATGCTCTTACACACTGAGAGAAGCTAAAGGGGCTTTCACACCGGAGGAACGGTTTCATAGTTCCTATAACTATTGATGGACATACTTGCTTTTTGGTGTGTTCACACCACAGGAACTGCTAACGATTTTAGTTATAGAGACGCCTTTTGTGGCATTTGTTGACTAAATTAGCTCCTATTTCAGAGTAGGATTTAACTCAACAGAATAGGAACTACCAGTGATGCATGCCATTAAAACACCGGCACCCACCATTTTTAAAAAGCCATGCAAACAGAGTTTACATACATACTCCACGAATATGGAAAACAGCTATAGATGGACCAACACCGAAGTCCAGGCAGTTCGCAACCTTTACACTATGGAGGAAATCCAATGCAACACTGCGTTCCTACTGGCGGTGTGAATGCAACCAGAAAATGGCCCTAGGGGAAAGTTTAGTTCCTGGGGGACCAACCTGGTGGCCAGTTGCTATAACTGAGTTCCTATAACTACCTAGTGCAAAAGCCCCTCTTGTTGGAGAAAATAAGCAACTTGTTTAAATGTGTGCTGCACTGGAGGAGTGGAGAAACTGGCTAAAAGGAACTAAACAACCATTTCAGCTGACTTCAAAATTCTTAGGCACATTCAAGCTGCTCAAAGACCTCTGCTCAGTACTGACTCTTGTGACTTTGTGTACTTTTAAATCTAAACTGCACTGTTCCAAGCTAAAGCTTGTAATCACTCTAATATCATATTGATTTTCTTCTATAAAATAAACACACTATTCCCCCGTGGTGTAGGCACTTGAGTTTCCTAGCAACTAAAGATTAAAAAATAAATAAATAAAATAAATAATGAAATTCTTACGCCCTCGATAACCAAGATTTAAAGACAAACTGAAAATGATCCAGTCATTCCAGTTCACCAGTCAAAGTGTTTTTGTGTTCTTCCCTATCAAATTTGACCAGAACCAAGACTGATCAAAAAACGTGACAGACAAATGGTACATTCATATATGACACTTCTGTTTGTGTGTTTGATGGGTCTGAAAAATTACATAGTAGCATAGAGGCATAATGGTTTAAAAGCATGTCTCAAGCACAAGAAGATCAGTTGTAACAGTCAGCAATCGACACCAAATTCTTGTTAGTTTCTTAGAATGCTTACCAGCTTCTTAACACATGACACAAAACTGCATCCTTAGTTTGAAAAACAGGTTATGACAGACACTAAGAGAAAAAAAAAACTTACTCTGAGAGGCCAAAATCTCTGGATTTATAACGCGAATTGAAGAGCTCTTCCTCCTCTTCTTCCTAACACAAAAATACTCTTCAGTATACCTACCTAAAAGCATACACTATGAATACACTACGCACTTACTGTTAAATAAGGGCATGAATACTAATTTGATAAAATGCACACAAAAGTTAATGCACTGGATGCAAAATTAAATGTATGCTAATGAGAAACATACATAATATGTTATTTTGGGGATTATAACTGGTACACCATCAGTCTTATTGCAAAATATTACATTTACTGTACATGTTTATTAGACAACTCTATTATGTTACCTTTCTTTGTCTTACCTTAGTTAGTTCCTGTGCATTGGCTAGATTATCCACAGCAATAGCCAAGAATACATTGAGCAATGTATCTGTTCACAGCATCGTCAAGAATTTGGGTAGATTTGAATAGACTACGCATTACAACCTTTAGGCTTGCTTGAAAAGTTGTTTTCATGTGCAACAACAAAATTAAATCAATGCAGACCATTACATCTTTTGTCTATTTTTTTTAGCACGTAAAAGTAGTTATAGCTAAAAAGGATACAGTTCCCAAACAAAGTTAAAACAATAAAGTAGATTGAGGACCACATGCCGTACTGCACCCCTCCTTGTGAGCGAATCCCATTGTACATCACCTCATTCCAGTCCTCTCCAGTAAGAATCTATGGTGGGTTAATCAATTTATATAAATAAAAAGTGGTTTAATGCAATGCCTGCAATGTCAATTAAATAAAATGTTTTGTACTCATACTAAATAATATAATTAAGCTGAATTTGAAGTGAACATAAGTTTATGATTCAAAATTATTTACTATGTTTACATGCTTAGTGATCTGTGGAGTCTTACCTGAAAGACAGTCATGATGGCTGCAGGAAACGTGTCAAAATTAGTAGGGGTGTAATCTTCAAAGATGAACCTGTGCAAGAGAAAGAAGTGTTTCATTGGCTTTAGTCAAAATGACATTTGTGCTTGTTATTTTATCTTTGTGAGCGTCCATATTATAGGTTGAAGCCCAGACACATCTACGCAGTTTCTCTAGTCAACTATTCAGCGGGTCAGAATGTACCTTATAGAAATCTCTCACAATATGTCATGCAGCATCAGTGTTTTTGCTGTTTCTGGAAGGTCCAATGGTGCACTCATGAAAAGTGTGTGAGCGGAGAGAATGTCCACATAACTGAGATGATGTAGGTGGGAAACAAAAGTGTGCATTTCTCCATTGACAGAAGCATGCTGCTTGCATTGTCATGTAAGATAATGTCTCATATTTCTGCATGCATGCAGTGTGGTTTGCTTATAATTAGGGGTGCGCCGATCTGATATTCAGTATCGGTATCGCTCCGATACTGGCATTTTCTGCCAGATCGGGGTATCGGTCAGGTGAGACCGAGTCATTAGTTTTTAGTCATTGCACAAGTTATGTAATCAGCTAGTTAACACACACACACACTGGATCATGTAGTTACCTGGCTGTGTGTGTGTGTGTGTGTGTGTGTGTGTGTGTGTGTGTGTGTGTGTGTGTGTGTGTGTGTGTGTGTGTGTGTGTGTGTGTGTGTGTGTGTGTGTGTGTGTGAAAATTGTGAGGTGTTAGAGTAGGTAGGTTGGTCTCTAGGCTTCATTTAAATTCACTTTTTTCCTTCAAAGTCCTTTGAACTGTATATTTGAATAAATCGTTGTAACATTTTGTTTTCACATTTGAGTACAGTATATTTTTATGTTTGTCTGAAAGAATGACTCTCTCACGTTCTCACCTTCCACCAAACAGCTGCATTCCAAGTAAAGCGAAGACTACGATAAACAGGAAGAGGAGGAAGAGCAAACTGATGATCGACTTCATGGAGCTCATGAGGGAAACCACCAAGTTCCGTAAGGATGTCCAGTACCTGATCAAACATACAAAATATCACAATTTCTTTACACTGCCATTGTTAAAGTGTCTCACAAGATTCTCACAAGAGCCTGATTGTTTAAACACAATTACATGTGAAAATGAATTTAATGCCAACCATCCAGAATAATATGGAATTATCCCATATTTAAGAGAAGAAATTAAATAAAATTGATTTGTCCTATATTTCAGCATTTTAAAGACATTTCATGATATTTGTATCTGAGTCTTACTTAAAAAATAAAACAAATTGAACAAAATAAATTAATTATGAATGCATGTTTAAACAGCCCTTTGTTGATAAATTAAGTAAAAAAAAATGTAAAAAAAAAAAAAAAAAAATTGATACATTCTTTTTAAATTGAGCCTTTATGTTGCTTTTACACGTTGCTTTTCATTATGCATTTGCTATTTAATTTAAATAATGCCTTTGGACAGTTCACACATGAGCAGCAAGAACTTATGACTGGATTTTAACGTTAACTCTCATAGTACCGATTACACCTTTATACACTATTTATATGCCTGCTGATGCCTTTAGGTGTAGTTTAATGTGAATATTTGCATTTTCTGGTGGCTATCAAGCAAAAAATTCCTTGAAAGAATAAATATGATACTACTTGGACAAATGTTAGAAACTTACTTTGTTATCTTAAAGATCCGTAGCAGACGTAAAGCTCTGAGGACACTGATGCCAAAAGACTCTCCAGGCCTGAAGAATCCCCAAACCACTTCAAAAATACTACCCACAATCACCTGCACAAAACACAACATCATGCTTTAATTAGGATTCATCAGACTTATGGGTCGTAGGATTATTATTAAATACAGTGTCATTATGATAAAAAAAAAAAACTTGCATTTAAAGGGTAAAAACCTGAAAACCAATGGATTTTTGGTATGATCATAAAAATCTATGTCAGTGTGTATAATATTTATAATATTCTTATATATAATATTTTTATGACACACATTTTTTGTCCTCTAAGGACCTCCATGTAACTTTTTTAAGTTGAAGCACATAACTTAAACATCTACAGTAACACTTAAACATGAACTCTAAAAGATTCACTCACCCCACAATCAAAGCAGTTAAAGGATGAATGGAAGTAGAGACGGAAACCAAGGCCATACATTTTCAGAAACATCTCAGCAAGAAAAAGTCCAAGAAACACGAACTCTGTGTAGTCTGAAAACCGTAAAAATCAATTAAGTGTCAAAACATTTCTGAAGAGGTAAACACTTACTGTAGGCTGGGTTTTTAAAGTATTAACACCATGACCACCAAAGCTACATTGCTCCCATTAAAATCAATGAAACTCAATGAGAGTTCTGGTGGGTTTTGTTATACAAATAGATATTTGATTTTAGTCATTATTTGAGATTTTTAGAATAAAGTATTTAGCCTTAGGTACATCCTTGTTGTCATTCATAAAAATTGCATATGATGGCAACTCTGTCTCTACTTGTCTTTTGAAATAAAAATGCAGGGACACTGACAGCTTAAGCTTTTGTGACAACACCACCTGCCTTGAGCTACAGAGTGCTGGATGTCCTGTTGTGCCGTATGGAGTAATTTCAGCAACTCTTAGACCTGCAGGGACCATTAAGTGAATGTCCGTCATCAATACACAGAACGTTTCTGACATGTGGAGCAGCAGAGTGGGGCATTTTTCTGTCTGACAGGCCTATTTTTGTGTAGCTATTTTATTAGCAGCAGTTTCACTGGAGAACATAATGTTGCCCTGAAGTGCTTCTGTTAGTTGCAGCATGTCTCCGAATAAAAGTGCTTTTCAGAGCTGCAAACAGTGCTGCAGATGTTTTTATCAGAAGCAACATTCAGACAATGCTTTGAGGAGTTTGTGATCAGACTGAATGCTAACTTGAGCACCGTACATCAGGGCTGTCCAATCCCCAGTGGAGCAGAGTTAAGCCAAAACCGCTGGAAGGCAAGCCTGCAACCTTCAGCCAATAATTAGACGTTAATTGTAATGACTATTATCACTGCCATTTGCCTTATGTTGATATAATGTATTTTAATGAATAAAGGACATTTAAAATATTGTATTATATTGTATGTTCGTTAATGAAAATAAAAATATGTTCTTTCTGTGGCTTCTAAGTAAAAAAAAAATAGACTTGAAATGTAATGACGTGTGATTGCTACGTATAACGATGATATAACACTTTTTATTAAATAAATAAATAAATAAATAAATAAATAGATAGATTGATGAATGAATGAAATGAATTTATTTTAAAAAAGGCTTCCAGATTTCAACAAATAAATTGTTAGTTAGTTAGTTTGTTTGTTTATTTGTGAACAGAATAAAGCCAAACTTAAATTGTGGCTTTATGTACAATGCAGTGACCAATAAGAAACCAGCAATTCACTCACTTTTTTTTTACTGTGCAACAGGGTTGCCAGGTTTGCGTAACAAAACTAGACCAATTGCTACTCAAAACGAGCACAATCATGGCCAAAGCTCATTTTCCCAGGGAAATTGGCTCCAAAATCTTGTTCCGGGGGTCCTCCTTGATAAATCTAGCAAGTGTGTTGGAGCTGGATGGAACTAAAATCTGCATGACGTTGGTCACTTATTCAACAACATATTAAGTAACAGATGGTGCTCCAGTTATATACGCCATGGGCTGTTTGACTTGCATTAGACAAACCCTGAGGCCGTCTACTGATCATTTTCTGAACTCTCCACAAAACTTATTTTCAAACAATGAATGTGATTAGTAAACTGAATGACACTGGTCTAATGCATCTGGTAAAATACAACCCTAAGGGCCAGATTTACTAACAGCCAGCGCAAACCCCCTTTGATGTAAAAAAAAAAAAAAAAAAAAAACCACTGTCAGGATTTACTAAAGACACAGTGAATCAGCAGTTATTTTTAGCGGCTGACCTTATTGCATATGCATTTGTATGAGTTTCCCTTTCAGATGCTTAATTTATGGAAGGAGAGTATTTAAATGAATCATGCAATGTTGCTTAGGTCTTGCGGCAGTACATTTTTTTTTGGTATTTGCACCATTTTTTATCACCCCTAAAAAATCATGTCTTAACCCATGCTCTTGGTAGATTAGATTGGTCATCATGGAAATATGCTGGTTGTGTCTGTGTTCTTTTTATTTGCAAATTGTCAGTAAATCCCCCACATAATTTTACACTTTTTTACTTTTATGGGTTTGTGCTCTCATACAAATGTGCCCTGTTTAGAAAATCCGTCCCTAAGATGTTTAAAGGAACGTTTGGGAATATTTTCTAAATGTCAGCTTTGGTTTCTTCCAGTTATTCCAGTTTCCCTCACAGTCCAAAGGCATGTGGGCCTAGTTACTCAGAGATGTTAAAATTGCCTGAAGGTGTTAGTGAGAGTGTAAATGTGTGAGTATGTATTAGTTCCAAGGTGTTTCCCGTGTTGAGATCAGCTCCAGCACTCCCCTGTGACCCTACAAAGAATAAAGTATAATGTATACGGGCATAACTGTTTTGGAGAGGACAAGTGTCTTTCAGGTAGGATGGGGCATGTGTATAGGGGTAAGAAACAGGGAGATGATCTGTTTAAGTAGCTTGAAAGCCCAGGAAAACTGTTTCTTAGGCTTGCTGTCTCCTCTTGATGGTTGTAAAGGGAACAGACCAGGGGCGGATGCTGTCCTTCAAAATGTGTGCAGTTTCTTTGGGGGCAGAGTGAATGCCTTAGACTTTGGCTCGATCTGCTGATGCGTTGTGCAGTCTATGACATCGGCTGTAATGTCTTTCGGTTCACAGTTGTCAAACAGTATAACAGGTTCTTCCATTGACACATCTGTAGAGGTTTGTGAGGATGAGTGTGCTCATGTCAGCCTTTCTGAGTCTCTTGTGGAAGTGCAGTCAATGTTGGTCCTTTTTTTTTTTTTACCAAAATGGGGATGTTTGGTAAGGTTTTTTCTGTTACAAGGATACTCCACCCAAAAATGGAAATTCTCAGATGTGCTGTATATGACTTTCTTTCTTCAGATGAAAAATAATCCATCTCTGTGAGTCCATATGCTGCAAGTGTATTGGATGCCTAAAGTTGACATCGCACATAAAACATCACAAAGTAAACATGATGGTAATTCATACAACCGCAGTTAATGAATCAATTTACGTCAAGTATCAACTCAACCCATGTGTGACAGTTGGCCGGAAGCTATGGTTTATAGTTAAAAGATTTAAAACCTTCTTTTCCCTTCAGAAAATAGGATTACGGTTTTGTTCTCTTTGTGTGGTATTTGAAGCGTCCACTTTGGAAGTGAGAAATGATGAGAGAATTTTCATTTTTGGGTGTAGTACCCATTTTACCTCTTTACTAGGGTGACCAAATGTGCCATTTTCCCAGGACACGTCCTGGCCAGGATTTCTATTTTGCCTAAAATATCCAGGTTTTGGCTTTGGTTTCCTATTTTCATACTTAATGAAGGTAATGATTGTTTGACCAATAACCTACAGACATTGTACGTAATCGAGTAATCATGGTGCGTGAGAAAGGTGGGATCTACAGAGAACGGTCAAAGCGATGCAAATACTTGTACATATTAGTGTTGGACTTGAAGCAGCACTGAGCGTACCGATCTGTGTATGACATCAAAATACTGTGAGAGCGATTCAAAAGCACAAGAAGCCGTCTGCTCTCTAGAGCTCTCACGGTACTTTGTCATACAACAATTGATCTGCGCAGCACAAACAAAGCCAAAACGTGGATATTTTAGGCAATATAGAAATCCTGGCCAGGACGTGTCCTGGGAAAATGGCATGGTGACCCTATCTTTATCTCAACATCACCTTGGTAAAATAACCATCTCTTTGGTTTCAATGAAACTTAGTGCCAGATTGTTGTCCTTGCACCAAAGCTAAAGCTCTCTCGCCTCATGTCTGCATGCTGTCTTGAAGTTGTGTGAAAACACTGCCACCACTTTGTTGACTGAGATGTCATTATCCAAGAGATCCTTGACTCTCTGTCTATACATACCCTTGAATTTCATTATTTTGTTTTGTCACCAGATCTGTAAAAAACTGCAAAATGTGTCTCAAGTAAGGAGTCAAGCAAGGAACCTGGGCATGTATCCATAGTTTTCAGTTGAGTAATATGGTTACAGTCATCTACACAACTGTCAATGTTACAATGGGTCATAATCCTCAACAATCAGTGGTAAGGCTGCTGCACATGTTGATGGATGTCATGACTAATTTTGTGGCTGATATGCATGGATCTGCAGTGCAGAAAAGAGTGGGGGTGGAGAAATGCTCTGAACATTGTTCTCATAAGTTAATGTAGATTTGACCAAAGATGCCCAAAGTAGGGATAAAGACATGCTATGGGGGCGAGAGCTGAGTCCAAATCATTAGGGCTCATTCTGCTAGATTTATCTGCTGCTTATGTCACTGTGATCCTCCTGTCAAATCAACTGGTCACTGGTGTTCCTCAGGGATCAGTTCTTGGTCCCCTCCTCTTCTCTGTATACACTACATCACCGGTACCCATCATACAGGCAACATGATTTTTCCTATCATTGCTATGTTGATGACACACAGTTTTATTCTGGAGGTCATAATATAAATGGGGAAAAAATGGTTCTATTAACACAAATTAGCATGTTTGTATAGCTCAGGAGAGGCCGCTGTGTCCAAGCATGCTTTTAACTTACCAGATGTTTATGCATTATTTGAATGCATTATTATTATTAACATCCTACACTAATCTGATGCAAATCTGAAAACAAATGCAACTTAAGATATTTGGTCAACAAAACCTCATATACACCTGATGAATGATAAAACTAGTACAACTGCTTGCACAGAGTTCAAATGTAATGCCAATGAATTCATACCATTTATGAATTATTATAATGATTATTACTATTAGTACAGTAGTAGTATTGGGGTGCATGAGATACTTACACTGAATAATAGTGAGCCATTCCGGTTGGTTGTGATGAACGATGGAAACACAAATGGTGTTGAGCGCCACCAGACTGAGGACTATCCAATAGAAGCTGTCGGTTTTAACCATGCGACGAATAGATATCCGCAACATGCGTTCCTTGCGCCGCAAGTAAGCAGCGGGCCCTCGTCTCGCTGTCCGTATACCAACCCTCGGGCGGGGGCCACCTGACACCCCCCCAAAAAATATTAAATATATCCATAGTCTCACAGAATGTCATTAGAAATGTCATCTTTGTTTCCTATTAGAATGTCAGCAGCGTTATTTCAAAAGCCTGAAAAATGGAGATGAGTTTATGGAATATGTGTTGACAGTGGTTGTTTATTTCCTTTCAGACAAATTGCTAAGATGACACATTTTGAATCGTATCTCAAACATAAAAAAGATTTCACAGTGTAAAACATGTCAAGTCAAAACAAAGAGGTGGCATTTATATTATACTCACCAACTGTAGAGACTTCAGAATATTTCTCCTCTCCTGGTCCTCGACGCCTTGCATTTTTCTTGCTGGTGGCCCGTTTCAAAACTAAAAATGTAAAGGGTTAAATGGAATCACTTGTTGGCCTTATGTTTCTTATTATAAAGGTTTAGTAGTTAGAAGAATACTGTCTGGAAGTATTTGTTGTAGCTGCTATTACCCAGCTAACTAAGGAACATTCTTTTAAAAGCTATATATGATGTTCTTTGTACCTGATGAACGTTATAAGAAACATTATTGTAACCCTTAAATAATGTTAGAATCAAAACAAGAAAACTGGACATTTTAACATTCTTAAAATTTAAAAAAAAAAATGTTTAAATTGTGCTATATTTCGGGTAAAACCATTGTAGTAGAATTTTTTAAGAAACCTTTAAAAATGTTCTAATCACAAGAAAACTGGACATTTCAACATTTTAGAAACAATGTTTGCACCACATTTTTATAACCTAAATTTGTTATGTGGGTATAGTCTGACAAATGCAAAAAATCATTTCTAACCTATGGACACATTTTCAAAATTATTTTCTTAAAATAGGTAATCTATGTTTATAGGCTCAGCCTAGAAGAAAATTATGCTATCCCCAGGTTATAAATATATGATTATTAATGCATAATAATCAACAACAGCAGTCCTTAAATCTGATTTTTTTTTTTTTTTACATTTTTAAATTCACATAAAGGTCTTGCATTTTAGTAACACATTTATTTGTACTATCAAAATGAAATTCATACCATCTAATGCTGATCTCCCAGAATTCTTGTTTTCTTCTGCAAGCATTACTTCCTCTTTAGAGAGAGAGAGAGAGAGAGAGAAAAAGAGAGAGAGAGAATTGATATGATATATTAACAATGAAGTAATATAATTAACTCAACATTAATTAAATCAATTATTGGTTTATTCACTTTGGTTTGTGGAAAAAAAAAGACAATTTGTAGGCCCCTTAACAGTGATCTGCTGTACTGTAGAAGCATCAACTATTCTGAGCACAGACAGGCACATATACAAACACTCCAGTCAGTGAGTCAGTGTCACCTTTCCGTTGACCCTTCACTGCGGTGGGAGAATGAGCAGCTTCACACACTCGTGTTCACCTGAATGTAGTGTTCAGGTGGTGGGTGGCAGGGTGAAATGTGAAAAGAGTAGTGTAGGTGTAGTACACAATCAGAGCACGGTCTGTCACTGAACCTGGGTAAAGACAGTGAAACTTCGCTAGCCTGGCTGAAATTACTGAGCCAAAAAAATGATTTCAAAAAGCCAAAGATTACAAACAATATTGCATTTTAAAACAAGTTTGATGTGATGTTTTTATCAGCTGTTTGGACTCTCATTCTGACTGCGCCCCTCCATTGCTGAGCAAGTGATGGAATGCTACATTTCTCCAAATCTGATGAAGAAACTAAATTTTTTTTGGATGGCCCGAGGGTGTGTAAACTTTCAGCAAATTTAAATTTTTGGGTGAACTACTAATTTAAAAGAATCATTCAATGCCAGGCCTAATGGTTAGAGACTTGGACTTGTAACCAGAAGGTTGCAGGTTTGAGTCTCGGTGCTGGCAGGAGTTGTAGGTGGGAGGGAGTGAATGAACAGCACTCTCTTCCTCCCTCAATACCCATGGCTGAAGTGCCCTTGAGCAAGGCACTGAACCCCCAGTTGCTCCCCGGGCGCTGGATATAGCTGCCCACTGCTCCGGGTGTGTGTTCACGGTGTGTTCATTTCTCACTGTGTGTGTGCACTTGGATGGGTTAAATGCAGAGCACCAATTCCGAGTATGGGTTATCATACTTGGCAAATGTCACAACTTTTCACTTTAATAAACCAATGCGAACACTAGAATGCATGCAAGAGCTACATACATCCTTCATTACAAACTCCAAGATACATCTATAAACATTTTATTGTTCTGTTCTTAACAAGAACAACAACAAATTGTACAGTTGTACAAATATTTTGCAAACACAGACGAAGTCCCCAAATCTACTTTTTGAAAGCATTGAAAAATGCCAAATCCGAATATTTTAGATTAAAATGAATGTCAGTACCTGCTCGGTCAATCCAGGCCCGGTAGCCGTTGAGTTCTCGCTCCACCTGTTGCTGGCGTCTGAGCTTCATGAAGGCACGTCTGTTCTCCACCCTCTCTCTCTCTTTAGCAAACTCCCTAGAGAAAGATTTAGGAAACATTCATATAATAATTCAATAAACAATCAATAGTATGGACATAATTTAAGTGCTTCTCAGGGTTTGACCTTAAAGGCGTGATCAACTGAGAAACGCTGTGGAGGCAAGAGCAGCTACAGTAATCAATCCCCAGTACACTTGTCAGCCCACCCACCACAAGGCAATAATTCTCTCATTCAGTCAATTCTTCAAAATAAGCACTCATTTTTACAAATCAAACCTTGAAATTATTGGATGAGCATAAGATTAAAAATCAGTTGAAAAATCTGTAGATGCTTTTCCTTGCAATTACAATGAATGGGGACTGGAGCCTTCAAGATTTGCAAAAGCACCAAACAAACATCTTAAACGTATAATCAAGCAGGATTTATAAATGTAAATGTAAGACTTTTTAAAGATCAATTAAAGAAAATTATATATATATATATATATATATATATATATATTATATGTCAATATGATATATATATATATATATATATATATATATATATATATATTAGGGCTGTCAAATGATTAATCACGATTAATCACATCCAAAATAAAAGTTTTGTTTACATAATATATGTGTGTATACTGTGTATATTTATTATGTATATATAAATACACACACATGCATGTATATATTTAAGAAGAATATGTTATGTTTATATATTAAATATATTTATATATAATATAAAATATAAGAATATAAATATATAAATGTATATACATGTAAATATTTTCTAAATATATAATTTATGTGTGTGTATTTATATATACATAATAAATATACCCTGTACACATACATATATTGTGTAAACAAAAACTTTTATTTTGGATGTGATTAATCATGATTAATCATTTGACAGCACTAATATATATATATATATATAATATGTATACATTATATATATATATATATATATATATATATCTATATATATATATATATATATATATGTACTGTATATATGGTTTTAGATTTAGTTAACTATAATAACCCTGCTTTCAACAGATCTACTTTGTTTCTTTATTGATTTCACAAAAAGTAAACACATAATATAAAAAAACAGATAAAACAGAAAAAACAAATAACCTACATTCTAACTACTAAACATTCTAACTCAAACATAATAATAATAATAATAAAAAAAAAAAAAAAAAAAAAAAAAATAAAAAAAAAAAAATTAAAATGATGCTTTTCCTCAAAAATAGAATGAATGAATGAATGCTGCATTTATATAGCGCTTTATTGAAACATAAGAAATCATGTTTTCTGAGAAACAGATTAAAATGCAGTAAGTTTCTAAGTAAGTTGCATCAGATCCTCCTGTCTGCTCTCATCACTGGGCATCAAAGGGATTCCACTTCTCTGGTTTGAATCCTATCTCACTGGTAGGTCTTTCAGGATGGCTTGGGGAGAGGAGGTATCCGAAGCACATCAACTGGTCACTGGGGTTCCTCAGGGATCAGTTCTTGGACCCCTCCTCTTCTCCACATACATGACATCACTGGGTCCCATCATACAGGCACATGGCTTCTCCTACCATTGCTATGCTGATTATACACAGCTCTATCTCTCATTTCAACAAGATGATCCAACGGTAGCTGCATGGATCTCAGGCTGCCTGGAGAAACATCTCTGCATGGATGAAAGATTATCACCTACAGCTCAACCTGGCAAAGACTGAGCTTCTTGTCTTCCTGCCACTCCAACTCTACAGTATGATTTCTCCATACAGCTAGGTCCTTCTACAATTACCCCATCAACTTCAGTCAGAAATCTTGGTGTAACCTTTGATGACCAGCTGACCTTCAAAAACCACATTGCAAAGACTGCTCGATCTTGCAGGATTGCATTGCACAACGTCAGAAAGATCAGGCCCTTTCTAACGGAGCATGCGGCACAACTTCTTGTCCAGGCCCTTGTCATTTCTAGGCTGGACTACTGCAATGCTCTTCTGGCTGGACTTCCATCAAACACAATCAAACCTCTACAAATGATTCAGAATGCAGCCGCACGACTGGTCACAAGTCACTTTTGCCTCCCTTTGATGCTTCAAAACTCCAGTCCTCATTTATTGTAGTTACATGGGTACAACATTATATTAAACATATTAAAATTACTTTGTTTTTAATGCCAGAAATCTGATTTGGAACAGCATGAGCATGAATAATGACAGTTCCAATTTTGATAAAATATTTGTGTAAATTCTTACCCAGAAAGGACACCCAAGACAAGGTTGAGCACAAAAAACGAGCCGATAATAATGAGAGGAATGAAATAAATCCAATTCCATGTGGGGCCCAAAGCATCATTAGTCTGTGGAGAAAAGTAAAGCTTTAGTTGAAAACTATGGAAGCCGATAGGGACTAGAAACTCTTTGGTTACTAAAATTCTATAATTTTGGTAACCAAAAAAGAAGAAATACATTCTTCTGTGTTCAACAGAAGAAAGAAACTCCCTTGTCATATTTCGCAAAGGTATTCAGTTAAAGACATCATATTGTCATATTTATCACTGCATTTTAGAAAAAATTATTCAGTTAAAGACATCATATTCTCAAAATTATAACAAAAACAAACAAAATCCTTGTCATATTTCGCAAAGGTATTCAGTTAAAGACATCATATTGTCATATTTATCACTGCATTTTAGTAAATAACTTTATATGCTAGTCGGTATATGTTAATAAAGACAAACAATGAGTATCAATGAGTATGAATGTAAATATTATCCAGTCAGTCAACTATAGAACTGACTTTTTTGAAATGTTACTGCTGTAGGAACTCACATTGTACAGGACGGCAGTCCATCCCTCCATAGTGATGCACTGAAATACTGTTAGCACTGCAAACAGGATGTTGTCAAACTGAGTGATGCCATCATTGGGCCCAATCCAGCTGCCACTGCAGGTGTATTTCTCAGGACACTTCCTCACTCCACACGCAAACTCCACCTCAGAAGAGTCCACCGTCTCGTTTTCTGAAAGAACAGCAATATTACATGATGCATTCAGTGACTACACTAATATAACAAATTAAATGATTGTAAACATGTTTTGACTGCCATCGTTTTGATAAACAGCATTATTATAATTTTTTTATCAAACGTGAATACAGGATATTTGTGATGCTTTGTTTTCTTTACAGTTAAGTTTACATTAAATTCATCAGTTAGTTGCAGAGTGATCCTCCTCATCTAAAGGGGCGGTGTCTTCTCAATTGTAAGGCTGCATCTGAGTGAAGCTTCTAGACTAGAGTCCTCAGCAGCATTAAGCACTAGAATATGCGCTAACAGGGAACTTTGGTGACTAATATCCTTTTAGTAATGTTAATAGATTGTTCATTTAAAAATAAATGCATAAATAAAAATAGAATGTTCGTTCAGAGTTATCTGCTCTTTAATAATGTTCTCTAAATGTTAGTACAAAAACATTATTTGGAACTTTTTCTGAAAAGTTTTAGTTTGGCATTGATCTAACGCTTTTTAAATGTTGCTACTTGTTTCAGAACGTTCAGAGAACATTCAAAAGTAACGTTCACATAATGTTTACAAAATAACAAAATTGAATGTTTCCTTAACATTCATGTAATTAAGAAAAAAAACGGCATTCTGAAAACTTTCTAACTTAATGGAAATGTTGGCATTTTTTTTTTTTTTCTGAAACGTTTTAGTTTAGAAGAACATTCAAAAGTAATATTCCCATGTTTGCAAAATGATGAAGTGTTTCCTTAATGTTTTTATATAGCCAAACATTTATTTATATAAATTTATCGTTTTTGGACATTCAGAGAACATTCAGAAAAACTTAATATGAATCACAAATCATTAGTTCATGGAATTTTTTTCTTCAATGTTTTAGTTTGTGTAACATTAAAAAAAAAAAAAAAGGTACTACTTGTTTTAAAATGTTCAGAGAACTTCCAAAAAGTAACGTTCCCATAAAGTTTGCAAAATGATAAAATGTTCTCTTAATATTTGTATATATCCAAAAAAAAAAAAAAAAAAAAAAATTAAAAGTTTTTAAAAACTTTAAACATTGTTCATGTAACTTTTTTTTTCTGAAATGTTTTAGTTCATCTGGGATTTTTTAAATGTTACTTGTTTCAGAATATTCAGAGAACATAATGTTCGCGTAATGTTTGCAAAATGTTAAAGTGCAATGTTCCCTTAACATTTGTATAACCAAGAAAAAAAAAAAAAAAAAAAAAAAAACCTTCATAAATGTTTCCGCCCCCACAGTCAAGGCATGAAAATACTTTTAAAAATGAATCTGGGAAAATTACAGTACAATGCAGTACAGTGAATAACAACCATAAACAGTTTATGTGATTAACTTAGAACAAAACAAAAGCAAACATACGCCTTTTTGTCTTGCATTTCATAATGAAATTGGACGAGCTCAGTGCCGACTCATCTTCTGTAAATTCTTTTTCATAATTATGTGCTAAGGACTGTGGGTGATTGGAGGACACACTTGATGAATGATCAAAATATGCTGAATGAAGAGCGCAAAATGAAGGCTGCCTTCCAAGGATCCTTCAACCTGAGACAGCCTTCGGTGCGGTCTTACAAGCACGCAGCCTTCAGATTGAGAAACACCCTAGATTTCACCTCAGTCACAGTGTGAACGATGTGCATGCTGCCATCTTTCTCCATTGATGGCAATTCAAAAAGGTTTGTTTATTCAGACAAAATAAGATTACTAATAAAATTAGATGCTGTACCTACTCTGGTTCTTTTTGGGAGTGTAAAATAGATCCACAGTATGTATTTCTTTGTCTGCTGCTTTTGATATCACAGTGAGAAGCTTGGGACTGTGGTGCTGTCAACCAATCACATTTGTCAAGATAGGATTTTCCAGTGGTGTTTGAATGATAAATCACATGCCGTTTTTGCGCACGTGATTGGCTTAGAAAACTTGGCAGCAGAACTGAGCACCCAGAATCAAATTGCATATCGCATGGCAGCTCCAGTATGCTGCAGCATTCCCGTTTCATTTGAGTTAAAGGCTGAAAAGATCCTCCATACCGAGTATATCTGGAGAGGGCAGGCAAGTGTGGTGTAATTTGCCACTGTAAAACTCCAGACCGATGATAGCGAACATCAGGATGGCGAAGAACAGCAGAAGGCCGATCTGCAGCAGCGGCACCATCGCTTTAATAATGGACTTCAGAACTATCTGTAAACCTGAAGGAATTCATCTGGATTAGTGCAAGCACTTCTGGCCAATACTTTAAATACTAAAGACTGTGTGTCATGTGTGACAAAATGATTTTAAATATTATTGATATGGTGGATAAATAATGAGATGAGATACTTACTAGGGATACCGGAGACTAGTTTGAGGGGTCTGAGCACACGCACAGCTCTCAGGGTCCTCAGATCCACAGGGATATTCATATGAGAGCCGGCAGTGGCCAGAATCCTGCAGACAGAAAATAAAAGGGGGAAAAAAAAACACAAGGAAAAGGGAAATAAGGCTTCATTCACATAACCGTTAAAGGGACAGTTCACCCATAAATGGAAATTCTGTCATCATTTACTCATCCTCAAGTTGTTAAAGTTTCTGCATTTTCGTCAAAACTCCCATTATAATCAATGACACAGTTTACACTGCTCACCGAGTCTCCTGTTTACATCATGTTTTCACTCTATTAGATCTGATGAAAGACTGAGATCATTGAAAGTACTGTGTGCTCAGTAGACATGACTGTGTTACAGCTCTGCAACCTTTGATGAGACGGAAGGAGGTCTAAATGTAATGCTACAGAATAATTAACACTTTTCACCAATAGTTTATCTAGGCAGCAGTGATAGTGAAAATGCAAGAGTCCCAGACGTAATGCTCATTTCATATGCAAAGACGTCAGCCAATCACAGCCGTGGTCATCTACACTAAAGTCTAAAGGTAGACACGCCCTTTCAACAACGATGAAATCAGAGATTCTAAATTAAATTATATCTAAATTAGGGCAGAGGGTTTGAGAGAAAAAAAAAAAAAACCTTCATAAGATTGCTAGTACACCTCAGGAAATATTATAAAATAATAATAGTATTAAAAAAAAATGCATTTAGTTTTCTTCCCTATTGTGAGGTGCATCCAAGAGAAATGGCTTTTTGAATGAGAAAAAAAAATATATATATATAGGGCGGGACGTGATTTTGTGAATCTGGGATTGATTGAATCATTGAATTGTTCTTGTTTGCTGTTGCTGGATCTCATGTGGGCGTGTTGCATTTTTGTTTATTTATATGAAAGGTTCCGGAGGCACATGCATTAAAAAAAAATTTATAAAAATAATAATGCACATGGATAATTCATTTAAAAAAAACAAAAAAAAAAAAACCCACTGCAATATTCCATGAAAAAAAGAATAGTCAGTTTTGATCTTAGGGTGACTTTAAATGAGCGGATACTATGGTAAGATGTCATGTACAGTACAGAATGCCAGTCGTTTATCCTGATATGTGCTACATTTAAAAGGTCATGTGAACAACCTCACAAAAGAAATGGGAAGTGGGCACTTTGGCATCGGTGCCAGCTGTTACAGAGTGAGCCCTTCCCAGACACCATACGGTGACAAACACATTAGACAACAGCATCTGTGAGCACGAAGACAATTACTAATATTGAGGAGGAACCCAAAGTAATGAACTAAGGGATAAATCTGAACAAGAGAATATAAATGACAGTATGGAAGAGGAAAAAGGAAAAAGCGAGCATGAGAAAGAGAGCGAGCCGTGGAGCGAGTGAGTGGGTGAGTGGATGAAAGCATTGCTCGGGGGTGTAAATGGTGTGAAAATTCAAGGTTGTGAATCTTTCTGTAGCCTCCAGAACTGCAGCACGTCCGTACTATTGTACATCATGATTTGCATCAACAAATCCTTCATATCAGGAACAGAGAGGAGCCTGCTTTATTATGCCTTTTTATAAACATCCGCTTTTCTTACGGGAGCTTTCAATCTGTGATTCAAAAGAACTTATGTAATGCTTCCTGATCAATCAATGGAGAAAGTACAAAATGTACTGCGTTTAAACCATAGGAGAGTCTGTTTAATAATAACCTTCATCTAACTGTACAGAACCTGTGCTTCCTAAGGCTTATATATTAAAGGCTTTTTCTAACTGAACCAATTTTGTTTTGTGCATGTCATAATAATCAATTACGTTTGTACCTTTGTGTCATTTCACACATTTCTATCAATCAGTGTAACATGACCAAACACTATTAATTATTTCACAATTTGATTTCTTTGTACCTGTCGGTGAAAAAGCTGAAATGCAAACATGAAATGAATATGGGCTCACCCACACATGAACACCTACACACAGCGCTGAACTGAGCTCTGAGAGCCAGTCAACGGGGAGGAAGATGGAGGAATAACATTATCAACACTTAGTGGTGAATCATCAGCATATCTGCAGCAAATGCTTCATGTTTCACACACTATGAAAGAAAGGCTTCATGCCGAGTCTACGCTGCATTCTCAACATCTGAGCACACTGTACGCTCATGCAGCTTTGAAGCAGCACACCGTTGTCCGCTTCCTCAAGACATGCAGCAGAACCTGCTACAAACCTGCTGTAATTAGACAAATGTCATTAATATTTCATCCCGTTCTATTAACCAATATCTTTGCTTCTGACCTACGATGATCCGATTCAACGATACTAATAAGCAGAAATGACACACTTGTGTTTTATTTTTATTATATTGCGGAATAGTGTTGAACTTTCTTCTCCTGCACCATATTCTTCATGCAATTCGTTCTCTGCTGTACAGACGTGAATGTACTTTTCCTTCAGCCTGAGGCCTATTCATTTCACTTTTGGAGTGAAAGGGCTTTTACATTTGAAAAAGAAGAACTTTTTATATATCAGAAGCAAACAAGCAAGCCCTGTCCAGATTTAAAAAGTAACACAATGCATTACTTTCCATTAAAATTAACTATGTAATGTAATTAGTTACTGTTTTAGGGAGTAACGCAATACTGTAATGCATTACTTTTAAAAAAAAAACTCTCCAAAACACACAAAAACAAAAATCAAAAATAAATAATTTTTTAAAAAGTTACTTTTGTTTATTGAATATTTGTATAAAAGTAATATCGAATTTGTGAAAACACCTCTTTTGCTCTTGTGATATCGCTTAGTTATATAATAATAATAATAATAATAATAAAAACCTCACTATAAAAAATACAGATCTCAGACAAGTATGGAAGTATGTAACAACAAACTCTTGCATTTTGTTGGTATTTGTATTCATTTTGGTGACATTTTTGACACAATTGCTTATTAATTTCTGACCCAGCATAACAGTTTAAATCAGTGGTTCTCAGCCAGGGGCCCGGGGCCCATGTGGCCTCAAGATAACCTAAAATTATTTAAAATAAGATTAAACAAGCATCAAAATAAGCTAAAACGACTACAAATTCAAAATATTTCTTAGTATTTGGTTATTTTTTTTATAATGAATATACATCTTTCTAGTCATGCTAAGCTCTAAGATATTTTGGAGGAGTGGAGGGTGGCTTTCAAATATTGTTGAAATAAGGAGGCTTTGAAGTCAAAAAAAAAAAAAAAAGGAGATCCACTGGTATAAATTAAATGATTTATTATTGTTATTTAGTTATTAAATTAATCGTTTTACATCTTCTCAAATTAAAGATGGTTATAAATAAATCAGACAATGCATCAGCACTTTAGGGATATCCCCACAGTTGTGGTCTTGACCAGTTTTGAAACACAATCCCAAGTCCTCTTAGTCTGAGACCAAGAGTCAAATGCATTCAAGAACGAGACAAGACCAAGACCTTCAAAGCATGGTCGTAAGACTAGTCTCAGGACCAAGACAGGTCTTGAGTACTACAACACTACAGCAGTCTCTCTATCGCCATCTGTGGCTGAAATATAAAACTGCATGTCACTTGCCCCGGACATTTAAATCTCCTTTAGGTATCAAGCACTTGTAAATGGTTATAGAGAAAAATTGGGCATCATACACTGAAGGATTAGCAGACCGTCAATTCATTCTGAAAACAACAATCTCATGCTAAAACATGTGGGTTTGTTGCTAGGAGACGCATGAAAAAATGAAAACAATGTGTTTTAAGATCAATTCAAAATATCAAACATGTTGTGATTCTACATGACAACAGTGTTTACTGTAGCAACAAGCTACAGCCCAACCACTCCTAAGCACTAACGCATACAATTTACAGACATGACCATATATATATATATATATATTATGTAGTATATATATATATATATATATATATATATATACATATATATAGTTCAACGAAGTGAAGTACTTTTTTTTCTATTTGGAATTTTTAATGTGAAAACAATAATCACACTATTTATGCTAAAAAAAAAAAAAAAAAAACAGCACAGAGTAGTGCATTTATAACCAGTGTGAGCTGGGACACACATTTAGTAAAAAGCAGCTGTGGCTGCCAGAAATGTAAAAAAAAGGAGAAAAAAAAAAAGAAAAGAAAATGGTAGCAGATTTTTTCTTTCTCAATTTTAAAGGTTGTAATCGACTTGACAGTAGAAAACATGCATTTCTTTAACTGAAATAATGTCGATATGCCAAATTACAACAACCACAAAACACAGGTGGTAATGAGAAAGTCATAAAGTTAATCAAAACTAGATTTTCCACAAGCTGAAGTAAATACTAATATATACAAACACAAAACACCATCATGATAGCACATATGACAGCAAAATAATCCAATAAATATTAATGTAACAACATAAGATGTGACATAAAACCATAATGTACATAACTGATAAGAAAATAAGAAAGTGACCTTGTTATTTCAATGAAAAGCCATCAAATGTGAGCTGCCACAGATGGAATGTCAATTGTAAATTATGGGATGTCTTCTTTTCACTTTGAAAAACTGTACATTTAACAGTATTTTACTGTAAAATTGCATGAAATGCAGAACTCAACATTATTCAATTGACAGGTTTTCACAGTCTTTTACCATTGACATTGCAATTTTCTTTTTTACAGTGACAAACATAAACTTGGAATTTTACATAAATTCCAAACCTATAGCTCAAAATTCAATAAATATAACTTATAATTTATTATCCAAGAGCACCTTTTTCAAGGCAGGATTTTATGTAATAGCTCAGTAATTGAATTGTATCTATTTTGAATGAAAAAATAAAATAAAACCAGCAACAACATGCCACTGGGAGCCCTGACTACACGAATATAAATATTCCGAACACTTCCACTTGTATACGACATGTTCATAGTTAAATGCTTAAAATCACTTGGAAAGGTTTATGGTTTTTGTCTGTAGTTACTGTATATATTACTGTATATATCCCAACGCTACTTGAAGGATCATCAGAAGGAAACCTACAGCAGCGATGCCAGAGAGCTGTGTGTGAGCTGTCACTTCAACATTATCATACTCATATTTGTTTTATGATGTCAAATGCAAAGTTTCTCCATATGTTCCCAGCAGACCTGTGAAGGAAAAAATATCAAATTGGCCCTGTCCCAGCAGATTCGCTTGCAGCTAATCATTAATTTCAGATGAAATGAAAGCCACAAGCAATGGCCTACTGGCCTTGTTTCAGTTCCCAGATGAGAGGAATGACACATGTAGTTTCTTTTAAGTCTGACTTACTTTCGCTGTTTTTAAAGAGGTCAGGTATGTTGGAGCCAAAAGTGTGTCAGATACTGTATGTAGCAGGGACAATCGCTTTCATTTCAGATTTTAGCAGCCACTCTAAGAGACATTTTCAGGAGAAAAACTGGCATTTAAAAACAAAATGGATAATAAGGTTGTGTATAAACCTAATTATTATTAATTATTTGTAATAAGAAGTGGATCTTTCAAGGCCAAACAAGCACAGGATCAGATATAACACACACTCAGCCTCACTCACGAAGCACGAGCAGGACACATTTCTCTGTTAAACTGCTCTGCAATTAATCTGAGAGTAGATTTATGAACATTTTACACAGAAATATGTTCTGCGCATGTTTTATGAATGAAGCCCGATGGATGCACTTAAAAATGTCTATGCAACCTTATAGAAATTACACCTTTCATTGATGTGATGTGTGTTAAAATCAATGTCAGACCGTTTCCCACCTTTTAACAACATCTATTAAAATGTGAAAAAAGTCCTGGCTTGATTTGTCATAATTACATTTATTAAATGAATAAAAGCTAGGGGGCAAAATCATTTCTTGCTGCAGACACCCACATTACATTGACAACAGGGTGTCAGGGTTTGGCTGGCTAGCACAGGATATTATGTGTGCAGAAAAGCATCTTTCTCCATTCACAGCCATTCAAAAGTAGCCATGTATTTTCACAAAATACCAAATATTTTATACAATTTTAGTGGATGCTTCACCATTATTATTATTTTTTTTTTTTTTTTGGCGAGCACTTAACAGCGGGAAATATGCTTCTGTTGCTTCAAAAGGTGTTTTCTTTGCTTCAACGAGTCTTTACGGCTCAAGTGATCTGCTTAAAAAATATTTTGGAAATGACTGCCAATGAAAGAAAGCAACCTGAGCGGCTGCCAATCATGACAGAGTTCTCCTAAATTGCAGTAAAAGTTCTTAGGTAAGAGTTTCCTCTTCAAACCTATTCACAAAGCTGCTGAGAGCACATTTTACCAAGGAATGGGAGAAATCTTAGGCTATGAGAAACAGCGGGGTTGAGCGCATTGCTATGGATGATGTCATCAAGTAATGCCCACAGTGATTGGCAGACAGAGGATGGGTCTCTGTCAGTCATTCAATCATAGAAATATCAGAGAACAAGGGATCAGGTTGCCATATTTAAATAAGGATTTTAGAATAAAAATGTTGCCATTCAAACAAAGGGACTCAGATGCACATCATTGCTTACATTGCATGAATGCTTACAGAAGCAGTGCAACGGATTTAAAAGGAACAGCGTAAGCCATCGATCACTTGGAACCCGTTTTGGAGCTGATTTATTATTTACAGTTTTTTTATATTGATCTTTTTTTAATGCATCAAAAAATAAACCTCAACTTTTAATCAAAATTCCAAACTCTTAATCAACAAAAAAAAAAAGTTTGTCATAACAACTCTTTTCTCAAAATAAATACCTCTCACAACCATAATTTCATAATATAAACTTACAATTCCTAACTTTATTCCCACACTTACAAATTTACAAACAAACGCATATAAACTCACAAAACCATAACTTCTTTTTTACTTTTTTCTTACAATTCATACTTATTTTCTCAAAACTGCAAAAAAAAAAATAAAAACAAAAATAAAAAATCCAAAAATTCAAATACAAAAAATAAATCCAAAATTTCAACATATAGAAAAAAAAAAAATAAAAAAACAATTCCAAAAAAAAAAAAAAAAAAAAAAAATCCAATTCTGAGGGAGAAAAAATACAATTTTCTTACAGTTGCGAGTTTATATCTCACAATTCTGACTTTAGAATTCAAAAAAGTCAGAAATGCATGATATGCGATTACAATTTCCTTTTTTATTTTTTACTCAGTGATGGAAACAAGCGTTCATACCTGTGAGTATGCTTGGAACACTAAAAAATAAATAAATAAATAATACACAATAAAGCATGTAGTACGACATACAAATAGCTGAATTTTGGGATACAGAGCTGCCTGAAGGCTTGCTCCCTCAATCAGAACGGAATGATTGACGATCAGCAGAAACGCTCCTCGCCCACTTAAGGAAGTGGAGAAGTGCTTGGGGAAGTTCTGATTGTGCAAGCAGCAATCGAGGAGCAGATAGCAACTACAGGCCATGCCTACCATAGCCATGTTTTGAAGGGAAGCACAGGCCTGTGATCTCAAACTATTCACAGCAGTGAAGTATCAAAACCAGTGAGGAGAAGGAAAACATAAATGTCACTTACCCACTTAGCACAACAATGAAGTCCATTACATTCCAGCCGTTTCTGAGATAGGAACCCTTATGAAAAACAAAACCGAGCGCCACCAGCTTGATACCAGCCTCAAAACAGAAGATCCCAATGAAATAAGGCTCGGTCTTCTCCTAACAGACCCAATGAGAAAGAAACAGATTGAATAATTAAAGAAAAGAATCAACAGAAAATATAAATAGAGAAATGCACATTCTAGTTTGGATTTTATACTAATATCAAACTCTAATATTAATCACATTAAGGTTTGTAGTGATGACATTAGGTTTATATTCTTCACTTTCATAAAGAAACAAGAACATGGTCTTCTTTTCAGTAAAGTAATAAAGTATGCATACTTTATAACAAATTGCATCCATTATTCTTCATTCTTTAAAGCAGATATGTTTCTTGGTATACATTAAATACACATGAATCCTTATTCATCAAACCAAACCAAATTTCTTTCACATTTCTCGTCATAAACACTATCTAATTCGAAGTTAATAGCACCATAATCCAAGTGTGAAGAAAATAATTTTAAACCCCCACGGAAAACTGTAAAGAAAATGCTTAACGCCACAAAATAAAGTGATCGCTAAATACCAAATACCAAACTTCTGCCCACATCTGCTTATATACAGATAAGCAGATGTAGGCAGAATATTAATGCAATGTGCAAAATTGCATGTTAAGCATTTTCCTACCATAGAAAATCATTATAAAGTAAACGCTTAACGTGGCTCAGTGCATTCAGATAGTGATACTAAAACTCAGAATACTCCTTACTGTTGTTCTGGCCAAGTCTGCTTGTCTGTATATAGTGTTTTTTTTTTTTTTTTTTTTTATAAACTGCATACTTTTATATCACTGTCTTTGTCTTTTAAGCCACATAAAGTGTTTGTGGCCACATCAGCTTGCCTGTATATAGTTTGTAGCATTAATAAGATATAGTATACTGAGACTGGTCTTTTATTATAATGCATAAATGCATTAACGTGGGAATGGATTGCAAAGAATTTGTGAGTATGGTTTATAAACTGAGGGGGCGAATTGCAAAACCGTGGCCACGGATTTGTGGGTCTCTTTTTTTATTTCTCTCTCTCCTTCTCTCTCCCTCTCCTACAGGAGATTTCCCAGTGTTGTCTTTTGCCACTATCTTCTGGGAAACAGTATGCATTTTAATTTGTACTCTCTGGATGCTGGGAATCCAATAATTCAGTTCAGTTTTGTTTATTTAAAATAAGAATACATTTATATTTGTAAAGCTTACCAGCCTTTTGGACATAGGCGTCTTGTCTTCACCAGGAAGATGCTGTTCCAGGGATAAAACGATGCAGTTGGCTATGATGGTGGCCAGGATCATATACTCAAATGGAGTAATGGCACAGGGGTCAAGGCAAATATTACATCAGTGGGAAAAAAATAAAAATAAAAATGCATCAATGCATCTTCATCTCTGATGGGACAAAATAAGAATTACTGAATTTAAAAAAAAAGTTCACATCTAAACATCTCTCCTCTTCAAGGCTGACACACTGTAGTGTACACTGCACTTAACTCATACAACAATCTTGTACACCTGCCTGTATTAATACTGCAATGTTTATAAATGTTTATGTATCAGTATATGGACTTGGTTGACTAAATGCATACTAGTGATCCAGTTGACCAGTTAAGTTTAGCTTATGTAAATGAGTCAGTGCTGCATTAATGGAGAGTGTGAGAGGATGAAGTGTGCATATCTTCACTGACAGACTCACTATAGCCGTATTGTATTGCTTTAGCTCCTGTCAGCGCTGATTACCCTTGTATTTTGGATCATGTGTGAACACACTAAATGAACTGACAATGTCTGTAGAACCAGCTGGCGGTTCGCTTGTAAAAGCTCTGTGACCCAACATGTCATTCACTGTCCACCAACCTACTGTAAGTTATTAATTACTAACTGTCTGGTGCCACCCCAAATAGCACATTCAAGTAAGCCAGCATAAATGACACTGGAGTAACACACAGCAGCGTTTTGTTACTGAATGATTCCACATTACTGAACGAATCAGGTGAGTCGATGATTCATTGACCCATTCATAAGAACAGTCACTTTGTTTCTGAATGAATCAGCTGTTTAAATGAATCAATTGAATGAATGACTCAATAACTCACTCATTAAGACAGTGACTTGCAATGACTTTTAGTTTCATATTTAGAGTATCATTTCATAAAAAAATGGCAACATTGCAGCCTTAACAGTTTATGTGTAATAAATTTGATGTTGAATCAAAAGATGGTTTTTGTAATGTATTCAGTGCTTTTCTTAACTAAAACAGTAATACGATCTTTTACTGTATGTTTTACTGAAGCCATTCTTGGACAGGATTAGTTTTCTAAACAACATTTAAGATGCAGCTCTTATAGTGATTTGGATGGGACTCACATCTCTGTGGTGTGTTTTTAGATGTGGGTGTTACAGAAGGACAGTGGTGGCGTCCATCACGAATGACAAATTATTTAATTAATTGAGTCCTGCTTTATACAGTATGTGGGTGTTTTTAATTACTGTGTACTTACGGCCAAAAAAATATTTAAGGTACAATGTTGTAATCATGTTGAAATGCAAAACACTTCTGATGCTACTGAGGGGTGACAGAGGTAAGTTTAGAGACAGGTTTAGTATGATTAGGTTTAAGGGGTTAAGGTCGGGTTGACAGTGTAAGTATAGATAAGTTAATTAGAGATGTAATTACAGAAAGGTATTTTCTAATTTACGTACAATGTAAAACATGTATGTACACAATAAGTGCATTGTATCAGATAATTAATTAAAATGTAAGTGCATAGTAATTAAAGACAGAAGCGATTTATGGTAGACTTATGTAACTGAGATATTTTTCATGGGATACATCCATTTTGATTTGTTCTGGCACGTGACAATGCCATAATAATAATAATAATAATAATAATAATAATAATAATAATAAACATAATAATAATAATAATAAAAACTAGTAATAATAATAATAAACAGAATACAGCCCTATTCTTAAGGTAATTGTTCCACAGCTATACAAAAAAAAAGTGCAACAGCTACCAAATGTATGCAAACTCAGAGATGCAGATTCAGATGCAATTAAATTAACAGACAACCTTGTTTTCTGTCCAAAAACAGTTACCACAAATTAATTAATTAATTAATTTATTAGTATTATTATTATTTGTGTGTGTGTGTGTGTGGGGGGTGGGGGGGTGGGGGGGTGGGTGGATTTCGGAAAAAAAAATCACCACAAAAATCACATGGATATGCATGTAAGATGCAGAAGAAAGCAAGCCAGACAAGTTTGCTGACCTTGAATTTAATAAAATTACAAAAACAATTAATAAAAAAACTGTATAACGAGCATCACTTTAACTGTTGATCAGATTTTATTATTTGAACAAAAGTCTTAAAATGTTGCACTTACAGTAAGGCTGTGATATGGACATGAATGATACCTCAACTCATGCAGCTTGTAGAGTAAAGCCGTGCTATTACTTTTCTACGCAACCAGAGGGCTAATTTCACCATTCTTGTCAGATAAGAATATGGTTGCAAGGTAACTTACTTGGAAGCCATAATACAGCCACAAAAAAAAAAAAAAAAAAAAAATGCATTATAAAATAATAAGCATAGTAATGTCAGTTCAGTCAGGGATGCATTAACCTAGAATTTTCAGCTTTTTTATTTTTGGCATCTCTCTAGCAGCCAGGATTGCCATGGCAACCTGCTTTCTACACTTAACCTCCTCCGGGGAGGGTTGACTGCGAGTTTGGCTCACCTGAGAAACATCCAAACATTATCTCAAGTGCTGCTTGTAATGTGCTTTCAGGCTGAAGTATGAAAAACAAGTGCATTCCTCATAATGACCTGAAATCTGCTGATTGGATCAGTAGAGCTGGATTTAATTCATTAAAGTTGAAGGAATGTCAGGAAACATGAAATGTATTCAGTTTATTGAGTCACATGGTGGCCAACAACTCAACAAGTGTTTAAAAGAACAAGTAACTGAAGACATAGACTACACAGAGAGGATGGGCTTATACATGTACAAGCAATGGGAACTAAATTAGTGTGACAACTACTGTTAGTTTAGCAGTAGAAAAATAGTAGTCATCTAGTCTTATATATGTTATAATTTCCTCATATCAATATGTCTGTTTCTTAATGGGGTAACTGCCTGTTATTTGAGAGTTGTAGCATATTTATTCACTATGAACCTAAAACTGGTATAAAAAACATGTAGTAGGCTATATAACATGCTGCATAGGCTGTAGTACACATACACTATATAACAGCATGGATTTGAGTGTAATACCAGTACATTGTCTTGGGTTCTGTGCTACCGTTGCATTTTACAGACATTTTTTAGTCTGTGTTCAAAATATAAATTAAATATGTAGTCTTGCAATTGTCCAAAACAGTTTGCTATGGAAAGACATTTGCGATTTATTTTCCCCAAACCCAATCTCAGAGGCTTTGTTACAATCATAATGAAATTCTCACTATAGCCCAAAGAAATCTTTTTTTTATCATTCAGAACTTGTTCTTTTTAGAAGACTTAACTGAGTTGTCATTATGTTTATTTAAATACCAACTTTGTCTCAGATGTTTCTCCAAAAGTCCTAAAAAAACAGATCAATGAGATAATTGTTGCATACAGTAAGAATGTAGAGCCATAAAAATGAATGCAGATAGCTTTAACAGTTTTGTTGGTTCTTATGATTATCAAACTGCCCTTAGGCTCCTCCTTCATGTCACTCTGCAGAAGAATGCACAACCATCAACTACCCAGCAAACTTTTTTCTCTTCTTAGTCAAGGACAGAGACGCATAGAGGCATATGTATCATAATGGACATTTACTACTCTACCACTCCAAAAAAGTACCTACAGTATACATACAATTCGATGCAGTTTCTATCTGAAATTAAGACTACTGGCAGTACATCACCAACAACTTTAATTCCTGTTCACACAAATTATGGTTACAGGATCAGATTATCCATTAATAAAGACATATTTTTGCATGATACTTTACGAGATACTAAGTTACGACCTCAAAATACTTCCACCATAGTGTGTGATTTAGAAATAAACACATTTTCATATCTGTGTCACATAACCATCTCTGTTTGTATGTTTTTTTCTGATGTTGTAAACTTGCTCAGTAGCGCACCTGGTACAGCATTGCATTTATGATGTAAAGGTACAAATCCCATGAAGCACAAGTCATGATAAAAGAGCTCAAAGACTTGTAGAAGCAAGTTAAAATAGTACGGTACATTCAGCAAATGCATTTTAATCTCACAATTGCTTTTGTTAGTACTGTGTACACTCTAAAAAATATTTTTAACCCAAATGCTAGGTTCAGCCCATTGGGTCATTTTATTGGGTTGTTTTTAATATTTTTTACCCAGGTGCTGAGTTTTTTTATTATTTTTTTTTACCCAAATGCTGTGTTTAACTTGTTGGGTAATTTTATTGGGTTATTTTTTTTTTATTTTTTACCTAGGTGCTGGGTAGTTTTCTGTAACTATGATGCTGGCCAATTTTAAATGCTAGGTTATTTTTTTCTACCCAACCGGTGGGTTGAGCCTGTCTCCGATAAATCAAACCCAGCTGCTGAGTTACAGTCAGAGCATGGGCTTTTTGAGTCTACAGGAGAGTGGTTCTCAGCGTCACAACCAATTTGGTGTACTTCTTCAGGGAAATAAAGGTTTTTATACATTTCATTTTATTTATAAAGTCTTTACTGTGCTGTAAATTGTATTTTTTTTTTTTTTACGCAACACAACATAAGGTCACTTCACATGATGGAAACACCTTTTGCCTTGCATAGCATAAATGGATTTTATTTGTTATAGTACTGAGTTTAATTTAATTTGATGTTAAAATATGTTCTCAGTACTGTTTGTTTTTGGGCAGGTTTTGGAGTCAGTCACGGTATCTTCCAGCTACGAGTGAAACATGAGGGTCGCGGTCTGAGTTTCGCAGTTCCCCCGCGAACAGCTGCCCTTCATCGGACAAGATTTTGGTGACACACCGACATGAGAATTAGCACTATTTCAGTAAAAAGCGATTACAGAGAATGGTTGAATACGCTTAAATTAAAATGCTACTTTTAAATATTACATTTTTATGTACTTGTAATATTGTAAACTATGCTGTATTCACCCAAATAAATTAAATTCATCTTGTATTTTTTTCCATGCGATCTTGCTAAATAAATGTTCATCTTTTGATTATTGCTGTTGCCTCTATTAATTCAGTTTTTTTTTTTTTCAGTCCATTTTAAGCCAGCAATATAATAATTTTTAAACAATAGATGACACAGCATGTTTGGTAAAACATTAAACCCAACTAGCTGGGTCAAAATAGCCCAGCATGTGTTCTATCCAATATTTACCCAGCGCTGGGTTGCCAAATAACCCAAATTGGGTTGTTTTTAACCCAGCATTTTTTTTAGAGTGTATGTGCTTTATTTTACCTTTTTAGCGCCACTCACCGGACATTTCATTTCCAAACTGCTGCAATACAGACAATTCACATTGCCAGATTTATGTCCATCTGATTTGGACACAATTAAACATGTTTTTAGTGCCACTCACTAAACATTTCATTTTGAAAATGTCGAAAAACATCCAAAAAGCAACATTACAGTATATCATAAGCAGAAATGGCACCACAGGCTCACTCTTCCAATAGGCCTGATTTTTGTGACATTTCTCATTTGATAGATTTTAAGGAGAATGCTCTCAAAAACATTTGTCTAAATGAGCCAGTCTAATTACAGGCACAGTCAGAATTTTCCCTCAGTTTGGCCCAAGAACGTCAGATTTCTCACCTCCATCTGCTGTCACGTTCACAGCCATGAGTCCACGCTCATGCCCACCACAGACCCTGAATCAGCACCCATATCTGCTACAGATGAGGTCATGTCCATCTCAAACCAAACTTGTGCACTATCAGCGCCCAAGCTGTTCACATCTTCTCAAACTCCCTGCCTCAAACCAGAAGATTCCCTTTTCTGCAGCCTCTCCAGAGTTCTCAGTTATGCCAACTTATGCGTTCCTTGTCGTAAGCCGTGTTTATTAAGATGCGTTTTGGTCAGTTGGATTATGACCAGACCAGAGAGACACATTCCCATTTACACCTGCTGTTTTAAACGGTCACTTTTGAGTACTTTTCTGATTTCTTTGAAGGGAGGGTCTATGGACAGATGTATGTATGGAATTTTTCCTGATCTTTTGAACTAATTTTGCAAAATAAGCTTGCGCAGTTGACATATGTACACTAAAGGAGACAACAGAAAACGATAGAGACAGCAACAGCTTTTATTTCTTCTCTGATGGCCGCACAGAACAACCCCAAAAATGTGTGGCTTTGTGTTATAACCACTACAACACAATAAACAACCTTACATTTTTGGCCATTCGGCAAAGTTTAAATCTCACCTGGCCAGTGTCCTAATGTTAACACTCAGTAGGCAGAGAGGATGTGGTCTTTCTTTCGTGGCTGCTCTAACACACTCAACAACATGAGCTTTTCCACTACGAAAGCAATCTAGTTGAATGTGTTCTTGACTACCTCTGGACGTGGTCAAAAGTGGACAAGCTCAAAACATTTCAGACCCCATTTCCAATACATTGTACTGTATTTAGCATTGTCTACTTGTGATTGGATTGACTACAACACATCTTCAAGAGCTCCTATTATGCCTTTTCAGCGTTAGTTAATATGTAATGTTGCTGTTTGGGCATTAAAAATGTCTGCAAGGTTTCAAAGCTCAAAGTTCACTCTAAAAGGAGATATTCAAGAAATCCAACAAACGGCTTGTTTGGACTACAGCACGCTTCTTCCAGATTTTGTGACATTACAGAGTCTCTCATTGAAATAATTTCCACCCACAGTATACAGTAAAAAAGGGGTGGGGCCTGGGTGAGCTGCACTAGAGAAGACGAAAAAGAGCGGCTGCTTTAGTAGCGTGTTGTCGCTATGTCGCGATTATGATAAGGCCGTGACTTTCTGGCAACATGTTCAGAGCGGTTCGCCAATCACAACACACTGGGCCAGCTAACCAATCAGAGCACATTTGGTGTTTCAGAAGTAGGTTGGTTATGTCCCTGGGTAACATGTGACGGCTCTTGTCCCAGGTCAAAGTGAGAGCAACCCTGCAGTCTGCTATAGACTGTGTTCATGTCCCTGGTGCTACAGCTCCTGCCACCAATGCCTGCCACATCCGCCCATTCTCATGTCCACCACTGCTTCTTCATCAGCCAAATCAAACCTTGCTCCCAAATGCATCTCTCCTGCCCATGCACTCTTGCCAGTTAGTTTTGAACAATGGCTTGTCACAGGCACCGCCGGTTCTGCATGTCAAATCATGTCACTGTAATTGATACCCCAGCCCATCTGCTTGTGTTTGCAATCACAGAGTCACTTTCTACAGTCAGCGTGGATCACTATCCAGCACCACCACGATGTCACAATCCAGAAGTCAGATACCTGTGGTCCTGGCCCACTTTAGCATCATGCCCAATGGCAACAAACCCAGATCACAGCTGTCATCATCCACCAGCCTTAAGCTATCATTAAGATTGCATTTTTTTTAAAGTTTAGGTTGTTATGCAATGTTTTAACCATAAGAAATCCACCCCTACACTTCCAAAACGGCACTAAAATGTACCATTAAAGTACTAATACATTTCTTATAGGTACTTATATGTATGCTTAATGTACTTACCCACTCTTTGGGGTAAATTAGGTACGAAACGTGTACCTTTTAAAAATGTACTGCCCCAGTGACAGCTTTTACACCTTTTTTTCCGAGGGTTTACCTAGAACCTAGTCTTGTTATTGGACATGAATTCATCCAATCCATGACAAAGAACTACATACAGACATGTAGGTTCTGCATTTCTTTATGTGCTGGATGAATTCACGTTCATTCTTGAACATGAATTCATCCAGCACACAAAGGAATGCACATTTCCCACATTTTCACGTCAGATGTACAGATAATTCAGATTAATTGGTATTGGAAGACCATGAAATGTTTGCATTTGTATATAATTGTCTATCTTTTAAATGCTTGGCAAATATGACAAAGGAGACTCAGATGATTATTTTTTCTTTTTTCAAATAATAACCTGAGAAGCTGAATATCTCCACATGCTTTCAATTAATCTCATCGTGTTCATTTCATTTTGGATAGATTCATTAGATTAAAGCAAATAAATATTTTTAATATAGTTTTAATGTAGTAACTGTGTGTTTATAGAGGTTCCCCAACTCATTTTAGTATTTCATACAATATTTAGCTATGTAAAGCTATCACAAGCGGTTTGGACTATGAACTATGATTTGATAAACTGTTGCGCCCCAGAATGAGTGTCAACCACAAAGTCTTACTTTTTAATGGTAGAAATGCAGACCATTTTGCTAGGAGTCTAGAAAGTCTAGATAAGCCTAGAAACACCAAGTGTGTCTTTTAATACAGAACTAGATGCCGACAGATGATTTTTGTAACTTTTTTCTTTCTGGCTTTTACTAAATGCATCTGAAATGTTTCCACAAAACAACTGACAGCAAAAAGGCAGGTCACTTCAATCAAAAGACAAAACAGGTACGACAACACAACCATCAAACAAGTCAATAAATCGGTGATAATTGCATGCAATATTTAATTGTATTATTTGCAAAAGGCTTATGGAAGGATATGGCCACTCTATAATTCTCTTTGCATATTTTCTGATGATATTATTCTCAGCGAAGATAAAGAGGGACCTGTTGACGGTGAGACAGTTGTGTTTGGCTGGGATGGGGTTGTACAGAGCCATGGTCCGAGCCCGTTTGATCTCCCCGGCGGACTCGCTCTCTCCCTTCTCCTCAGCGCTCACCTCCTTAGGCATGTCTTCAGACTGAGCCATGTCTCAAGATCTGGAATAATCAATCCCAGCTTTCATAGACGATCCCAGCTTTACTCCATTCTTCTAACGGCAAGCCAGCTTGAAGAATATCTCACGAGGTTAGCTCAGTCCTGCCTGTTGCACTCCAAAAGAAACTTTTTGTGATTAAAAAATAAAAAGATGTTTTAAAAAATACAGTCCTGTTTATCAGAAGGCTGCATGTCTTTTTCGAAGCCTTGTATCCTTTTCTTGGAAGTGTTCTGCCATGTTTCTCTTGACAAAGATCATGAAATCCTTTTCAAATGTCCAAAAATGACACTTCTAAATCTTAGGCTATTGAATGTGAAATTCAGGCAAAAACCAGCCCATTTTTCTCAAAGCGCAGATGAATGGTTTGTAATACCTGTTACACTGGGACTGTGCTCTATAACAGTGAATGTGGTCTTTTACCATCACATATTGCCTCATCTCTCGCACTCACCCGCCCCCATTTCTCTCTCTCTCTCGCTCACTACATATCAAAACTGGTTACCATGGAAACACACACACACACACACACTATGGGAAATCAGGACATAGGAAAACTGGTTACCATGGAAATGTATTTTACATCTTATAATGTGATTGTGAGAGTGGCTTATCATTTAGTTTGTCGGATGATGAGCTGAAACAGATTTGTAGC
>NC_056598.1:1847665-1925165 GCF_018340385.1 Cyprinus carpio | reverse complement strand
AAAAGTGGTGTTCAAATTCATTTGACAAGCTAATTAAAACTTCAAAATAAACTTCAGTAATAAGGTAAAATTTTACAATAAGGTTTCATTTTTGGGCATTATAGAACTACACTAGTTAACAGTAACTAAGAATTCATCAAATGCATTTTTAAGATCAAAAGTTATTTAATGAATGAACATATTATAAATCAATATTAACAAAAATTAATAAATATATTGCTTGTTATTACTTGACATTAATACATTAATAATGTTTTCTATTTAGTCCTGTTATTTGCTGCATACAAATTGTACAAGACATTAACAAAACTGAGTTTTGGGTCTGTGATTAGATTCATTATATAAAGGGTAAAAAATGATATCAGATTAATTTAAATTTTACAAAGTAACTTTGTTCTCTGTTTCAGTGTTGCATAGTTTTAGCATTTTGCCTTTCTAGGTCAGTGCATGCATTACAGTGTGCTTGTTAAATTGTAATTACTTTGGTGGGGCTATTGAACAACATGTAATAATAATGTGAAGCATATTTTAAAAAATATATAACACAAACACATTTTCAGCACTGGTTATATCCTTTAATATGTAACCATACATTGAATGCTGAATAAATAATCTTTCCATTGATGTATGTTGGTGTTTAACATGAGCATAAAATATGTGGACAAGTGTTACATGATGTATTGGTTTATTTAGGATCGGACAATATTTGTTTGAGATACAACTATTTGAATATCTGGAATCTGAGGGTGTGCAAAAATATCAAAATGCTGAGAAAAATTGCCTTTAAAATTGTCCAAATTAAGTTCTTAGCGATGCAAATTACGAATCAAAAATCAAGTTTTGATATATATACGGTAGAAAATTTCTACTAAATATCTTCATGGAACATTATCTGTACTTAATATCCTAATGATTTTTGCATAAAAGAAGAATAGATTATTTTGACCCATAAAATGTTTTTTTTTTTTTGTAGTTTTTTTGGCTATTGCTAAAAATATACCCCAGCGACTTAAGAACTGGTTATGAGCATAAAATATGTGGACAAGTGTTACATATATTAACTATCTGCTCAGCTCAAGAATATAATAAGAAAGCTCCACCTCTCTGTGCTCAGCTGATGAATGTAAGACGCATGTGTGAGCTGCAGACGCAGGCGCTGAAGGAGCTGTTCAGTGCAAGGAGATAATCAGACAGCTCCTCTGTAGAGCACTTCTCAAGGCAAGATGTGCTGTTTATTTTTCTTGGCGGTGGAAGCGCTTTGGCAGTGTGGTGTCGAAGACCACTCCAGTCACTTTAAACGCTGCGGGTCAAGGGTCAGAGTGCTTAAAGTGTAGCAATTGTACTCTATGACAGACTTGAAGAGGCATAATTGTACGATAGTCAACCTTCGATTGTGAAAGCGATAACCAAAATAGCAGAGAAAACAAATGGATTTTAAAGCATGCACATTCGCAGAATAACATGAACTTTGCTTGTCCTAACAGGCCGTGATGTATGTGACTCCCTAGTATGGATGAGCTAGTGTACTGTACTTCTAGTTGGACCTGCATTATTCATGATGTTACTTTCACTTTGAGGTTATTAGGTTTTCAAACACTTCAAAACGTACTACAGCCCATTTCATGTCCACTTCATTTGACTCGCATCCCCCTCCCCCCTATCCTGACATGGTCCCAAAAGTGTAAGGTCATTATTAAAATTGTGCATCAATTAAGATAAGGAAAAATGACTTTCTCTGTCTGGCCTTTGAAGTCTGTGGTTTTCCCCTACGCTGCTGTTTCAGAGCAGACGCTGAAGAGGGGGTCGAGCCACGTTTGGCATTGACTTTGATCTTGTAGTCAGGCAGAGAGTTTTTTCTTTGGATGATCAAACTTACCTTCAGAAGACAACACTCGTGGTTTAATGCTGTTTTGAGAATGCCGCTTGGTTTTTCTGTTGGTGAGGGTTTCTGTCAACTAATTTTATTTTTGACAATACGTTTTGTCACAGAATTGGTCATAGATGATTGTGCTGTTAATTTAGGAACCTAGGATTAAACGAAAGGGGTGAGATATCTGCAAAATTATATTATGTTGCTTTATGACACTTTCAAATTGAAATGTCCATTAACTGAAAGAGCATTACGTTGTATTACGTTGGTTGTTTTGCGGCAGTTTGACAATGAAATTTCCAGTGAGTGGTGATAAAAGCACATTCAGTTTTATCTGAAACAAACAAACAAGAATCTGGCAACATTTACAAAATTCGCTGTTCGCAAATGAAATGTCCGAAAAGTCCTGCAAAAATTTCAAAAATTTAAATCATTTGAAATCAACATGAAACCAACACGAAAACTCAAACAAATAAAAACAACAAAAGCAAACAAAAGCAAATATTGGATAGAAACACATTTTGCTTCTTTTCAGCTGTTTTATTGAGTATTGTGACTCATGTTTCACTGGACTCTTAACTGAGCACTTTGCATTGCAAGTACAATACTTTACCCGGTGCGCTACCAAGCAAGTTTACTATATTAGAAAAGTCATGCATATGGAGCTTATTATGTGATGCAACCACCAAATTGTATCAAAATACAAATTATGCACAATGGTAAAAGTCTTCTGTTGTCATAACAGTATTGTGCAAGGAACAGCATGAAATTAAGTATTCATTTTTTTCAATAATCTGCCCTGTTATCACAATTTGTATGAAAAGAAATAAATGTTGTTGGTGTTTTACTGAAACTAGTGTTCATTTCATCTGGAAAAGGCAGTGAATTGTACATATTGGTATGTTTTTGAAGTTTTGCAAAAATGCAGATAGAGGCATGTTTTTCCACTGAGCCTGGCTGTATGTCATCAGCCCTGTTGGAGCGCATTAAGATAAAGTGAAGGTCTCTGCATGGGTATGTATGCAAGATAAAATGATTTGTTTAAGATTTTGTGTGTGTGTGTGTGTGTGTGTGTGTGTGTGTGTGTGTGTGTGTGTGTGTGTGTGTGTGTGTGTGTGTTTTGTGACATATCAGGACCACAACTTTGTATAATGACATGGGTATGACACAAGGTATTACAAGGAGAGAGGGTGACTTATGAGGACATAACCCATGTCCCCATTTTTCAAAATGCTTATTAACCATACAGAATGAGGGTTTTATTTTTATTTATTTATTTATTTAATTTTTTTTTTTCATGTTTTGAGAAAAATGCACAAAGTTTCCTGTAAGGGGGTAGGGTTAGGAGTGTAGGGTTGGTGTCGTTAGATGAGGGAGGAGATAGAATATACAGTTTGTACAGTATAAAAACCATTACGCCTATTGGATGCCCCCATTTTACCAAAAACAAAAAACTTGTGCTGTGTGTGTGTGTGTGGTGTGTGTGTGGTGTGTGTGTTGTTTAAAGCTGATCCTGAATAAATGACCCTCATTTTTGCTTCTATATTGACTTGAATATTTTGGCAAATTTTAAATGTTTAAAGCTGATCCTGACCCTGGACAGACCACACAGATGAATATGCACACACACCCCCACAGACATGGTGGTGACCTAAGATATGCTCAAAAATGTCCTAAAGCTGACAAAAGTTGCCGACTAGTCTTACATTTCTGTCCTCTTGAGCAGTATGTGAATTACACAGGGAATTTACAAAAGCTTTTCTAGCAAGGAAGTGCTGCTTTTAATTGTCTGGTGCAACACACACACACACACACACAGTGACTTTAATATTTTGACATGATGTCTTCCACACTCGGCAAAGAAAAAGGAAACCAAACTTAATGGTAGCATGTAAACAAGAACTCTGCCTAACCAGGTAAAGGAGCTGTTGACTGAGTCTATCTGAAGTTTGTGTGTGTGTAAGTGTGCTCTTGATTTCTGGGGGGTTCCGAGAGCAAGAAAGAAGGACAAAGAGAAACATGGACGTTTGCCATACCTCACTAACATCAGTGAGGGACTATCAAGTGTCCATTTCGGCCTTTGACCACTGGCATTGGCATATTACTGCATTTCTCGTAGATTTTACCTTCCGTCTTACCTGTAACTTAAGCCAGTATTTTGTGCAGTGCACATTCCTGGAGACATTATAAAAAGGACGATATGAGTGAACTCTGCCAAATGTTTCAATTGAGCAGATTTAATTTAAGCATTTCTCCAGGACCCCCACCCGCTTCTCTGAGTTTCTCCACTGTGTGCACGAGCCCTTTCAGTGAGGTCGGTTCAATTCGATAAAACAGGACGTATTTGGTTTGTCTGAGGTTACTGCTGTGGCCCATAACTGGATCCATATGATGGCCATTGTCTCTGGTCATAATTCCTAATAAATTATTTGAAACATGCATTTGTGCATATGACATTTTCAGGGTGGATATTCTGACACTTGTAGCTTTTGATGAATTCATACACATACTGTTCTCTGATTTGTCGTGTACACTTACAGACGTTTTTGAGATCTCAAAAGGAGACACATGAGATTTCTTGCAGGAGACACATCTGAGAAGCGGAAGACTTTAGCATAAGATTTTCTTTTTTATCTAATGTGGAAATGAGCAGAATTGCCAGTGTATCCTCAATGGGAGCTGAGCGATGTGCTCCAGCAGGGATTGTGGGTTTGACAGCGGAGGAAAGCAAGCTGCGATAGCAATGCAAAGTTAAAGAATGTTGAACTTTAAGTAAATGAAAGATGAAATCTGCCCGGCAGCAGTCAGTCGCCTTAAGATGTCGGCTGTGACGTCTGTCATGAGCATTTCATTTTTAATCTGCTGGATCTAGTACTTAAATCACATTCTTACATATGGCATAATTTAAAAGTGCAACTTTTAAAGGTGTACTTAAGTTAAGAAACACTCACTCTCTTTAAGTACACTTGAGTGGTCTTTTATTTTATTGCACTTATAATTATGCTTTTATCCAAAGCAACTTACATTGTACAAGGTACAGGTTTTTCTTTTTATATCAGTTCTTGCTTCCCTGGGAATCAAAACCATAAAGTTTTTGTTGCTAGCACCACAAAAATAATATACCGGTAAGATTTAAAGTACACTAGAAGTGCACACTTCTTTTTCAAAAGTGGCTAATAGACACCTTAAAGTCAAGATGAAATAAAAAATGACCTTATTTACTTTTCTAGTAGACATTCCTGCTCTTATTTTGAACAATTCAGCTGTGCATATTATGCTTAAAAAATATATATATAATAATAATAATAATTGTCTGTAATTTTTTATTAAAACGCTCCACTTCTGCAACTCTGATTTTCTATTTCGGATGACTTTTCCAAGCCATCTTCTCTTTTAACTTCTCCTTGCAGCTACCTGTCATTTGGAGATACAATTAAGTCCCATTCTTCATGTTTTTGATCGAGTGTCCTGTTTCAGTTGAAAATACATCAGATCAGTGAAGCTAAATGGGTAATAAATGCATGTTGACTTTAACACTGACTCTCCGACTGTGTGTGTGTGTGTGTGTGTGTGTGTGTGTGTGTGTGTGTGTGTGTGTGTGTGTGGTGTGTGTGTGTGTGTGTGTGTGTGTGTGTGTGTGTGTGTGTGTGTGTGCGTGCGTTCGTTTATGACACTCTGCATGAGGAGGTAAATCCTGGTTTCCTGGTATTCTGGACACAGACACAGATCATAATCAGAGTGGAAACATGAAATAATCTTGAGCAGAGAAAACCCCTGTACAAATATCTCCGGACACACGCATACATGCAGTCAGAGGAAGCTTTTGCTTCTGTTTGTCACATCTGTAAAATCTGCTGCAGTCACTCTCCTGTTTATTTTAAGTGAAGGTTAATTTCCAGAGATCGGTTTCATTACCTCTCATACAGCAGCACTGATGCATAGTTTTAACCACAGTTGTTTTAAAGAGAATTATTTTAAAACAATGTATTTCCTTTCTGTGTGTTTCTGTACTTCAAATCCCAAAGAAAGCCAGCAGTGGGTGGTAGGCGAAAATGCTCTATTATGTATGAAAATACAAAAATTATGTATCTTGCTGGTACTTTGCGAGATGAGTTTAGGATGTTTATTAAACTTGTCCATCAAAACATTTCCCAGCATTTTATACAAGTATGACACAAACTATCCACCGCCATTGTTCTTTTTAGTAAAACAAACATGGTATTTCTGACCCATGTGCTCTCTGGCTACTGACAACTTTATTTATTTCATTTTTTTTTTAAGAAAAATGATAAATAAATAAAATGAATCCCCATCTGATGCCTTGTCCCAAGATCTCTGCACCTGTATATATAATGTATTTCAAAGCAGAAGAAGAGATCCAGGCTCAGATTTCCTGCATGTTTATACTGATCTTGCTCACAAAAACAGATCCTAGACCCTTGAAGAAAACTGGTGAACATCTGCCTGGGACTGTATGTATAAATCTCAGAGTGCTGATTATTATCAATCCCCATATAATATCTTATTTACGAGCACAGGAAGAGAAACCTTATCCTTGACTTACAGAAGTACTTATTTTTAAAGATGAGGTTTATGAAATCTGATCCAATATACAATAGCACTTCAAAGTACTAGTTAAAATCTAACAGAAAAACAGCAATATAAATATGTCGTGCATATATTTAAAGTCTAATAGTATTCTCGCTTTTTGTAACGATAGGCAGGCGATAATAAAGCTATATGAGCATAACCTTGTTGTATCAGTGACCTATAACCAACCTTAGCATGAAATAAATAAATAATAATAAAATAAATAATAAATACATTTTATTATTTGATAGAAGCAGCATTTAGTAATACATTTTATTATATAAATGGTGCGCCGTTAAAATGAACCATGTGCATTTAAAACCCCTGAATTCTAACCTTTTGTAAATTTATTAACTTATGATTGTTTATTTGCAGTGTTACCATCATATATTCCCATTATAACCAAAATAAGAGGAGACTATACTTAAAAGGACACTCGTATTGAGAAAACGAGAAAAAGGCATACGTGAAAAGTATGAAAGAAACTCAGTTTTGAATAGAGAACCGTGCTGAAAGGGAGAGTCTAAAGGCCGTGAATTGTATTTCAGAGGAGACTGGATATTTATATAAACCTTAACCGTTTTAAAGTAAATATCACTTAAAATGTGAAGTTTTTTGTCGTTACTAAATGCTGATATAAAACTATATTTATTAGTGTCATTAAATATTGGTCCTGCATACACACAGCAAATTAAAAATAAACTTCATAACGAAGGAGCTACTTAAATAGACTTTGATCAAATGATGCTGAACGGGGGAAAAGGCATTTATTACATTATTATTAAGCCATTTCATGTTCACACATTCGTTCGTTTATTTATTCATTTATTATTGTTTTTTTTGTGTTTGTTTGTTTTTTTAGGCTACTCTAAATAACATTTCTTTCGGAATGCGAGTTCATTTCAATATACAGATCCATCTCTACTTTTAAACTCGTGCAAATGTGTTTAATTAAGACATGCTTAAAAGAGACAGTGACTTTTTGACCCGAGCAAAAAAAGCACAGGTTCACATGCAGGTTTCATTCATCAAGACCTCTCACAAATGATCATGTTTTCCCCTCTCTGGCTGAGGTAATTAAAATAGGAAAGGGCAGCCAAGACGTCAGGGGGGAAAATCTGATCGTAAATTTAAATTGGAGACAAAATCTTCTATGTCAAAGCAGCAGAATCGAGATATTGAGGTAAAAGCGGCTATAATTAGAGCGGCTGCACATTGCGAGGTGGGCTGAGGGTCTGGACTCAAGGCGAGTCTGTGTTGAGCTGCGCGTTTTTGTGCCAGGGTGCTTGGGTTATCCAAAGGTCGGTGGGCTCGGCCATTTCCCTTAAGTCTAAAATCACACTGGTCTCTTTATTCGCGCAAAGAGCGCATTCTAAATGTGCAGGAGCCGGCGATGGGCGTGTGGGATGTATGTGAGAGTTGCAGACTGGATGGAGATGCCAAGAAACGGCGACTTGCTTCTTAAGATTGGTTAATTGTTAAGGCTTTAAGATGTTCAGTTCAGCAGGCCGGCCAATGTCTGGAAATGCGATTTAAATGTAAGCGTGTAGTAGCCTACAACTTTGGTCTAAATTTAAATGTTTAGTAAAATAATAATAATAATAATAATAATAATAATAATAATAATAATAATAATCATCATCATCATCATATATTTCTGTTGTTTTTTTAATTAAATTAATTCGATTAAAACCTGTTGTCGACTCCACTTCGTTTAATTCTGTAACCTTGAACTGATGAGGTCGCGTCCCAAAAACTCTTCTGCAGAGCTTCATCCGCGGGGAAGCCATTTATTCAGATTAAATAGAAAAATCGTGGGTTTCGAAGCACGCTAAAAAGGAGGCAGCGGGGTGGGATATTTTTTCAGGACAAGTCTTTGAGCCTTTAACTGGCAGTTTGACTGTCAGACAGAGCCTGAGTCTATGTGGACTCCTAATTGAAAACAGATGGCGCTTTGAGGTTGGGCTCTGTGCAGCAACTGTGAGTCTGAGACGCTGCTCTTTTCCATTCAGCCTCAGCTCTCAGTCAAGCATACAGGTGCACGGTGTGTTTCTCTCTCCCTCTCTCACCTCAACCCTTCTGTCCTCACTCAACCGGGAAATGGAAACGTCTATACCGACGCGGATTGATCCAGAATGTGGGTTTGGTTTTAGCGCGTGACCTGGGCGATGCAAATAAACTGCGTGTTTGTGGATGAGTGTTTACTATTGATCCAGTTGGTTAGCTTGCAGTAGTATCCAAGTTGCATTAGACTAACAAGTCTAAATAATTAAAATTATACCATGTTATAAAATAATTTGACGCTACACATTGTTGCAATAATTATACCGGTTTGTAATATATATATAGAACATCAGACAGGAACAATACGCGTTTCATTCATTCATACAAAACTGTACATAAACGGCTGCATTTTCTAAATACATTTAAAGGATAATACAGAATTAATTAACGATTTATATATATATATATATATTAAAGAGCGTACATATTCAAAACACTCGAATTACCGTTTCGTATCCGCAATGATATTTTTTCAATTAATACATGTCTGCCTGCCCATCCTCAAACAATAAGTTAATCATCTGATTTGCGAGATCTTTTGTTTGCTTTTCAAGGTGGTTGAAAAACAAAAATACTGAAATATGAACACGTGTGATTATATAATAACATTTATGTAACACGTATGTCATTATCTGTCATATTGGTGGATAAAGGTACAGACAGTATTCTGCTGTAGCAACAAACTCTTAAATATTGCAGATAGCTTTATTGAAAAATCATATCATATCTTTTAATTTTTTTTTTTTTAAATGCATTTTACACTGTGTCTTTGATAAATCACATTGCCATGAGCGGATAGTCTCAGCAGACCAAAAGCGCCAGCAACTTATCACGAGCTTGACACTGAAACGGATATATACGTAAACACAGCGTAATATTCTTCATCTGTGCAATAACGAACGTAGACGTCAAAATAAATATAGTTCAGTAGGTAAACAGTTTAATAGATCAGTTGACCAGAGTTGATTTGAGGGCGTGATTCTGCTGGAGAAAAAAAAAAAAAAAAAAAAAAAAAATACTTGCTCTTCTTGACTGACACAAGATCATTAAATTAAATCATATGAGCATTTCCAATCTTTAATCATTTTAATAATTTAATTTAAAATGTATTACAACTCTGTATGGTTATACTTCGTCTATAAATTGAGATGTTGTCGTATTTTTTATGCAATATACCAATATGGTTTGTTTTCTTATGTAAACTATGTTTTCATTTGCATTTGTTTGATGTTTTTCAGTGAGCCACAGTGTAACGCTGTTGTGGCATTTATAGAGAGATTAGATCTTGTCCAGTGCATCGATTTACGCTTCATATCAGCAAAATCAATCGCTTGTGCCTGTTCTGTCAAGTGAAATTTCATAAAATGTTCTTGCTCGTTGATATTTTTCTCCTGTAGCATTAAACGGAAATTAAAATTGGGATGTTTTGACACCAAAGGAATGCTGAAGATGTCGCTTTTTGATGTCTGATTCAAATCCATGTGGGAAGCTGTATGGATGTGCGTACAGAAATGTAGGGGGAACCATTTGAAGGTGGACAACTAAAAACATATTGTATTAAAAAAAAAAAAATGTTGATATGCAGAGTAGACTAATATCAAATAGGCTATATCAAAATGGCCCTAAATATCTGGATACATGATAACATTTGAGCAACAGAATTATAAAGAAACAAACGTGCTTGAAATCCGATGTCTATAAAATAATGTTTACAGAGATCGTCCGGATTGTGTAGCATTGTATTACTAAACATCTTTAACATTTTTAAAGCACGTTTTAGAACAGAAAAAGCATTAAAGAAAAACATTTTACATAAATTGTTGCAAATATTCTTTTGGAATTGATGTTTGGTTTACGCTTCAGCAGCCGCTTGCATGTTGCTAAAAGTATCGCTCGGCTATTTTCTGTTCGGTGGTACATTTTGAACATGATGAATTGCATTTCAAGTTATTATTAGAATGTTAAAATTAAAAGACGATTAAGCCTTTTGCTGCGTAACATGTAGGCTATTAATCTTGAGTAAAACAGCTATGTTGCGTTTCAAAAACGAGAGCTTGCACCGCCTGAAACCCTCCAACCTGGAGCCTGGCGCGGGAATCAGGATCTCTCTCTGTCCAAGAGCTCGAATGAAAGTCTGCATGTGGAATTTCAAATGAAGGCCTGCGAGCAACAAAACAAACTTCTCTTCACCTGGACTGTCCTCTAACTCAGACCGCTCTGTTCTGTCCGATAAGACTGCATGCTCGTGAGGGAGCTGGAAATCATGCAGATTTAAGGGACTGATCTGGAGTACAAAGCACGTTCATGTCGCTGTTCTCCTGTGGTATTGTTGATGGTGCTCCTTATTGACCCCCGTCCCCCTTCTGTTTTTTCCGTCTCGTGAAAAATGATTCCTGCGCACTGATTGAATTTTATTCCTTCCTGACCTGGCCCGTTCTGTGAGGGCGCCATCAATCTTGGGCTTAACACGACGTTTGTTTATTACTCGGGAAAGGTTCTAATGACTTTTATGAGCATGATTACAACTTTTTTTTTTTCTTTGTGGGGAGAGAATGCGCTGTGAAGGCCAAACTTCATTGTGACCAGACGCACATGCGCTGCACAAATTATTTGTAAGCTGTAACTAAATTGTAAGGGTCATGTTTTATATATGTACAATTACTGATACTGAAACCTGTTATTCTTATTATAAATAATAATAATAATAATCAGCCTTTGCCATGATATTATTATTGGCACCAACAAATGCTCCAAAATTGGTATGAATATTTATGTTCATATCTGTAGATATTATGTCTATGAACGTTCTGAAAAATTAGTGTGGGTACTATTTTAAAGTAAACTTTTAAACAAATGGAATATGGGCACATTTACCATCCCGAGTGAACGAGGCAAACCCGGGACATTTTGTTGAGGCACGCTAGTTAATTGGCCGATTAATTAGCCGCTGTAATCAACCGCTCGAGATGAAAATATGTGAGGCAATGAGAACGTGTGCATTTGCCTTCAAGGTCTTTTGGCCTATAACTGGGCCGCAGACTAAAATATAATATTGTCTGTAATAATAATAATAATAATAATAATAATATACACAAACTTAAACATTTCAAACCAGTTTAAGCATCAGTGAGCTTCCATACACTGAAAAAAGGTAACATCTCAGTTAACTGGTTTCATTCAAGTCAAAATTATTATTTAATATCTCTGAATCAACCTAAATACATTAATTTATACCGATACCAAAAAAAAAAAAAAAAACAAAAAAAAAAAAACATAACATTTCATGGGTTCAATCAGAAATAGCTTGTTAAGATAACAATTGCAGGTAATCACTTTTTACTGTTGCATATTCTTCACATTTTACTTAATTGTTTGGAAAATTTAATAATTTAAAAGCTGCTAAATGTTCGTGGCATCACATCTCAATAAAATAAAGAAAAATAGAAGAAGATGCTATTCGCTTATTCCCAAAACAGCATTTCTGAATAAATGTGAATCTAGAACTAAACACACGGGCATTTTAGTGACGTGTTTCTTTAACCTGACTGGTGGATGTCCCAATAAACGTCAGACGATTTAACTTCATAATCTGCATCTTTTATTTTTTTATTTTTGTATGGTACACAGGAGTTGGTTTTCTGCGTAGGCCTTTTCTGAGGACGCGCCTCTTTAAGTATATTTATGAAGCCCAAATGCTGCGCCTTCTAGAAGTCCTGCTGAATCCTCTAGTGGTGATTTGAGTATCTTTGGCATGTCTGGTATGATATTAACCAAGCTATGTGCAAGTAAACACGTGGACACTGAACACAAGCGCTGAATTACAATGACCAAACACTGTTCCCAAACGCCGCAGGTCAAGACGATGACAGACAGTCCAAGTCTGCTTATGGAGTTGCGTAAGAACAAATTATAGCAAAACACGTCGTCCCCTCACAGCAATTAAAATATAAATTGCATGGCAATAGTTGATTCTTCTGCTACCACTTCTATTGCTCTGTAAAAACATAAAATATTCAGTTGTTGTTCAAAGAGATTTATCTCATCTAAACCTTCAAAAGGATTTTGGTGGTGTAACCTCGATTCGTGAATTTGATTCAGTCACATTAAATAATATTTTGACTTAAACCAAGATGAACTGGATGCTACCACATTAACCACATTTTTAGCTTACAACTGATTTTTATTTTTTATTTGTATTATTATTATTATTATTATTATTATTATTATTATTAAGATTACTATACAGATAATAACAACAATAATAATAATAATAATTGTAATAAGAATAATAAGATTATACGTCTGAATTCCGCCGTGGATTCTCGACAATTTAAATTTTAATTGAACCACGTGATATTTTCATATTTCATATTCAATGTATGTATTTAGTATATACGAAATGAGCGTAAAATGTTGCTAAATTTAGATAAACAAAGTTATGTAATGAGTAATGATAAAAATGACTAAAACCTAGACATAAATAGCATTTAATTAATAGCATTAAAAAAAATCTAAACTGATGAATGCATATTTAGTTTTGCAAGGTTCCATAAAATGCTGAAATATTAATTTGTTTGCAGGGCCTATGATTATTTTCATATAAATCAGTGTGCTTGACCAGAGCGTATTTGGTGCATCAAGAAACTGTGCCACAGCAAAGCCAAATCATTTCGACACGCTCATTTGATCATTTGTGGAGGTTATTGGCACTTTCTTCAAGCTATTGTGCTCTAAATGCATTATTACTCTATACTGCACACAGTTGTGTTCCTGACGGGGGGTTAAGAAATCAGGCGTAGCCTAATTTTAACTCAAATAGCAAGGCAATTTATTATACAAACAATGCAGTTCCTTCAGAGTACTTTTTCAACAAAAGGAGATAATTTGAAAGAATATGGCGTTATACATGTTCCGTTCCTTGTTATAGTGGAACACTTGGACAATGATTGCAGTTCAATTTAGAAACACTTTTTGGTGTTTGGTCCGTAATATCCGGCTACACTTTAGAAATAAATTACTATATGCAATTTACACGTAATAACAAGTCCATAAACGTGTGACGCACGTCAACACAGCCCAGCATATAGCTCACAAAAACGAAGAAGACTTACGTGTTATTCGAAGTAACACTGTCCTTAACAAACCAAGATCAAGTGTGTCTGTTTCGCGTTTGTGTTCGGTTTCTTTTCAGTCCATCACGGGGGTAGAGTCGGTCAAAAGCTATCAGCGTCTCTCGGTATCGAGAACAGAGGAAATCAACAACAACAAAACGAAGAAGGAGAACGAAAAATAGTTAGCTATACTTGTTTGGTCAAAACTTGCTGCAGTCGTACACAAAAGCCCCTGACGTGCGGTATATGGGCTGACTCGGGGGAAACGACATTTGACAGCTGTTATTCCCGTTCACCGGTGAATTATTCAGACCGATTCTCTGCGATTCAAACATCTCTCGAACCGAATGGAAGTTCTGCTGCTGCGCAGGATACGTGGCGCCTAGATGTCCAATGTCTCCGGCCTGGTTTAGGTACCATGACGCGAGGCGCCCTTGGTGCGCATGGTGGCCCTCCTGAGGATTCCCGTGGTTTAAAGACGACGTGGTGGTCGTGATCGAGTAATCGGGCAGAGTTTCGTCCACGGTGGTAGTGGTGGCCAAGTGGCCCGAGCGATCCCCGCCCGCGTACAAGCTCATGGCCTGCATGTTGCAATGATAGGTGGCGTTGGAGGTAGTCGAGATAGAGTTCTGGCTGCAAGGCGAGCTGTACGCAGACGTCGGATTGGGAGAATAGTTCAGGGACAACGTGGGAGTTATACCTGTCCGTGAGGGCGCCACGAGAGACGGGGTGAGCTCGCCGGAGCTTTGTGGCGAGCCGCGGAGGGAGGTCATGATGTTATCCACGCTGAAGCCCTGCGCGGCGGCCTGGCCCTGGTGGTGATGCTGCTGCTCGCCGGCGCTGTCCAGGCTGAGAGAGCGGGTGGAGGGGATGCTGTGCGGGCTACCACTCGATATACTGCTTGTGTCGGGGCTCTCGATCTTGGGAACGGTTCTTAGCGAGGGCGAAACGGCTTGCGGAGGAGTGGATGTGCCGTTCTCGGTTTTTATGTCCCGAATGCGCACTGGCTGCGAGCCTGGCGCCGATTGCTCCTGGTCGCGGTTTGTCTGATTCTGTTGATTCTGCTGGCGAGAAGGCGCTTCCTTGACGTTTCTGTCTTCTTTATCCTTCAAGGCGTCTTTCTTTTTGAAACGCCGTCGTCGGCGCAAAAAGCTGCCGTTTTCAAACATATTATAGGAGTCCGGGTCCAGGGTCCAATAGCTGCCTTTACCGGGTTTTTTATCATCGCGGGGCACTTTGACAAAGCACTCGTTAAGTGATAGATTGTGTCTGATACTGTTCTGCCAGCCCTGCTTGTTGTCCCTGTAAAAGGGGAAGCGCTCCATTATGAACTGATAAATGCCGTTTAGGGTCACCTTCTTGTCCGGGGAGTTCTGGATGGCCATTGTGATGAGCGCAATGTAACTGTACGGCGGTTTTACCATATCCTTGGGCTGCGGCTGCGGCGTGTACGGTCCGTACGCCCTCGCCATGCTGGCAGGGTACTGCTCATGGGCCGCGTGAGAGTACATGCTCATGGGGGCTGGCATCCCGGTGTAACCCCCTCCGGCGGCGGCCCGGTAATAACTTTGGTCGCTGCTGATGTACGGCACGACTCCCAGCGAGTTGGGACTGGAGACGGAATAGCGCGCCTGCATGACTTCTCTCCAAACGGCGCTGGCGAAGAACAGACAAGTCAAGAAGTCTGAAGCAATCCACAAACCCGCTTGAAACGCGCCTCCTCTGAAACTGGGAAGGCAGTCCACCCGAGAGTCCACGTTATGCCACCGTATTTACAAAATGTGACTAGTGGATTGGACTCGCGTACTGGCCACCTCTGTCTGTCGGAGCGCGCATTGGAAAACTTCTGAACGCTAAGGAACGGTCTCTACATAATACTTTTGCGCACTTCCAATTCTTTTCCCCTTTTGCTGCCAGTAAGACTCCTCCCAATAACATCTAAGTTGTCCAATGGGAGGTCGGGCCGGGCAAAGCAAGCGGCCACACACAAGGTTGAAGAAAAACGAGAGGTGTTGGGACGTCCCAGCTCACCCTAGCCAAACACACACTTCTCCAGACCTTAAAGAGCCATACTCTCCGCAAACTAGCCAGCGCGGATACGCACCAGATTGTAAACACTTTAATGATTATAATGCAACATTATGAAACGTTTGTTTATAAATATTTTTGAATGTGTTCCTGAATAATCTTTGTTTTTTAATTTTCTATTTATTTATTTTTTTTTGTTATGTTTTTATTGTGTTAGCTGTATTTTTACTCAATCAAAATAACCCAACTGCAGTTTGATTGAGATTAACTGGAATGCACAATAAATTAATAAAAAAAAAAAAAACATGATTTTCGAAATTGTTAAAAACGGATTTATCTCTTTTTGCAAATTAACTCTCCATATAAATAATAAAAATAATAGCAATAAAATACAAACGGATTCATCACACTCCTTTCCTGAATTATTCGATTAATTAATTTATACATGAACACTGAAAACAAACGTTGATCCAGCCATAGTGCAAACAAGTGCTAATAATGAATTGTAATGGCTTGTATTTCGCACCAGTCCATTAGAAGCGTTGGAGAACATTTGTTTTCAAACAATCAATACGCGAATTAGCGTAAATAATCTCCGGCTTCCTGCATTTTTAGTCGTAACGCTGGTTCTTCATTAACACTGGCTGTTAGTTAACGGTCTCAATCAACACTGGTGAGCGGATCAAAGCCCATCCTCCCGGGCAGAGAGCTCATTATGCTGGAACTAAGTAAGTTAAGACATTGGAGAAAGAGCCGAGGTGCGAGAGTTTGCTCCAAGTGCGAGCAAGATTAAAAGCCCTGAGAAACAAATGGGTAAAGCAAAACACCTCACATGTGTCACCACTGGTCAAACGGGTGAGAAACATGTCATCCTTTACCTTTTATGACATGTCAATAAAATCGGTGTGTTCATGAAGTGGTTTACTTCCAAAGGAATGCCCTTAACTTGTGTTTATTTTTCTGCCAGTAATGACATAACGGATTGTGAGCACTTTAAAATGGCCGTACCATTAGTTGCATTCATTTAAAATTGTCAGATTGCAAGCAATTATTTTTATTTTATTATAAGTACTATTTTTTTATTATTTTTTTTTTATTATTATTATTCTTTCAGTTTTCTTTTTTAATCTGCACTTAAACGCTTCTCCGAACTCCTTCAAATGTGTGTTTATAAAGCAGGCCTTAAAAGTGCAAAAGTGAATGCTTACTCATATTGTGGTATTATTTCGAGGTAAAACCCAAACAATCCGCCCTAATTCTTGCAATGTACGACGGGCTCGCATCCTTTATGAAAGGACGACTGGGGGAGGAACACAACATTTAATTGTGAATGATAATTGTGAGGCCAAGTTGCGGTCACAATATCTTCCTAATCCCCCACAGGTCGCTCTGATTAAGTGACCATGGACTAGTTGATACTTCACTGGTTTCTCCTTACAAGGACCCGGGCATGAACTTTTTCTTGTGCCCCGGGCTATTTGTTCAATTCAGAGCGCGCCTCTTACTTAACCCCAAACTCCTGCCCACCCCGAGCTCCCATTCCAGCCAATTAAACCAGCTACCTCTGGATAACGCGAAAACAGGACTTTTAAGAGCCTGATCTAATTGTGAAGTAAAATAAATGGTTTAATCGTTTGTCAACAACTATCAGGGTTCTTTTTTCTTTCTTTTTTTTTCTTTTTTTTTCCAGTGGTCTTTTGAAAGGTAAAATAAAATGGACAGTATATACGAGACTCATTAAAAAAAAAAAAATAGGTTTATGTAACTGCAAAATGTTTTGTCTGCTAACTGTGCTACATTTAAATCAACTTTGTTCTTGAAAATATGATTTAATGTCATTGAATCAATATGACTATTTTATGTTACACCAAAAATAAATAAATAAATAAATAAATAAATAAATAAATAAAAAATAACTTTAAAGGTTAGATCAAGTAGAAATACTATAGCAATTGTGTGTAGGCAAAGTAGCAGTAGTAATAGCCTAATATAAACAAACAACATGATTCAATCAACCGTTTCTGCTAAACTATTGTTGTGGTGAATTACAGACTGTAATACTTTGTGCAAATCAAATAAAGTTCGAGTGTTATTAATTTAAAGGCTGAAATTGTCATGTAGCCTAAAATTAATATTTTTGTTTGATCGCTTTATTCTTTACACGCATGGCGATACTCTGACAATTCTATCTGTAGATGATTGGCAAATAAAATCTTTGCTATATAAAAAGAGGTCAAAGTTTATGGCATACTGTATATGATGAGAAAATAAGAACGATTAAAGCTATACAATTGTACTGTAACTACTGTAAAAGTGTTCCGATAAAACCAAACATTGTTTCCACGTCGCATGTACAAAAAACACTGTTTAATACATAGGTCTATACAGAAATGAACAACAATATCGACGATTGTTTGTATGAAATCTTCCTCTCTGAGGCTTTGAAAGCATCGGCATCCCATATAAAAACAGCAGACGCTACAAAATTTATAAACTATACAAAGCAGTGCTATTCACTTTGAGCAACAAATGAAGCAACAATTTGAAAAACATTTGATAAACGTAAAAAGTACAGGCACATAAACACAATAGCTGACTGGCTCTTGGCTAGTTTTGGCATGATTGTCCGAAAGCAGAGGAAGTCTGTGATGGTCAGAGAGTAAAGAAAACACCCAGCGTCCTGTGCTCTTAGCGCCCTCTTTCGATCACTGAACACCAGTGTAGACAAATTTATATAGGCTATAGTTTAACTATCTAAAAACACTTTTTTTTATGATTTACTGAGGTATTTATTTATTTATTTTTTAAAGTATAGTAAATGGACATTTAAAAATCATATAAAGAAAACTGACAAAAATAAATGGATTAAAAAATTAAAGACGAGGGGAAAAAACGTTAGGCTTTTTCAATGTTGATTTAAATGAACAAAGAAATAAAAGTATTTTTTAAATACAATAACAACAAATATTCAAGTGATATTAAAAAGTGCTTTAAAAAAACACTTTCAATTGCAACTAAGTATATAAAAATATGTACACACACATGTGCATAATTACTTCTTACAAAGGAAAAACTATATAAGAAATCTTAACTTGAACTTAGAAATATACATAGTGTTTGTCAAACAATAGGATAGAACTGCAAATATGACCTGCTTTTCTGTACCACTTTCTGTAGGCCAAGTTATTCCAGAAAATGCAAGACTACATTTTATTAACTTGACATTGCTACCCCCTTGTGTTCATTACGAAGATTTTTTGCATTGTAAAGGGATTTTGGGCAATTCAAGTTTAGGTTTTAGTATCTGTAAAGGACATACAAATTACATTTTATTTATATATATATATCTATATATATATATATATATATTATATATATATATATATATATATATAAAATGTAATTTGTATGTCCTTTACAGATTGTGACGAGTGGGGCGGGGCCGAGAGCCGTGGGAACGGAGCGAGGCCGGTGGAGTGATTGGGAAATGAGCGACACCTGCTCCACTCACCGGTCTCGAGTCCCACGGAGGAGATCGGGAGGATACAAAAGAGGAGCGACGATAGTGAAGGACGAGAGAGGACCAGGCCTGGGTTTTATTTTTTTTTTTTTATTTTTTTTAACACTCAAATAAAACTTTAATAATCAAATAAATACAAAACAGCGCGACAGCCCCTCACGGTCGACTGCCGCGCACAAACAAAAACCAACCACAAAATAAAGCCCAGGCCTGGTCCTCTCTCGTCCTTCACTGTCGTCGCTCCTCTTTTGTATCCTCCCGATCTCCTCCGTGGGACTCGAGACCGGTGAGTGGAGCAGGTGTCGCTCATTTCCCAATCACTCCACCGGCCTCGCTCCGTTCCCACGGCTCTCGGCCCCGCCCCACTCGTCACATAAACAAATATATATATATATATATATATATATATATATATATATATATATATATATATATATATATATATATATATATAATCGTAATTATCGCATGTTTTATTATTATGAAAGTCCGTTGCTCACTGGTTTTGAATACACACACATCAGGGCTGGGAAAGTTTATGCGTAATTATCGCATGTTTTATTATTATGAAAGTCCGTTGCTCACTGGTTTTGAATACACATACAGAAAAAACATGGGTCACAGGAGGGGATGCTCCCAATCAAATTATTTAGGCTAAGCATCAACCTTCAGAAACCACTGTCCACTGTTATTTTTAACAGAAAAGTATGCTACGAGCTCGTAATCACGACTTCATAAGTGGGAAATAGGAAGTTTCCGATAGCATGTGAAGACATCGGAGAAGCGTTCTCACTCAGTACAGTGGAGTGCATCGTTTTGTTAACTTTGTGGTTTATTATTTTTGCGTCGTATGTGCAATCTCACAATATATTGCTTTACTACGGTGACCATGAAGTGCAAAACAGATTACAATTCTGAAAACAAAATAACACATTACAAACGCAAATGCAAATCTAAAAAAACAAAAAACAAAATAACAATTCAGAAAACATTATAAGTCGGAAAACGGCCACCATACTTTACAGACACTGTTATTTATTTGGCAGTCTATGGGACAGTCACAGGCCTCCCGGTTGTCATCCAAAATATCTAAAATTTTATTCCAAAGACGAACTAAGCTTTTACGGGTTTGGAACGACATGGGGGTAAGTGATTAATGACAAAATTTTCATTTTGGGGTGGAGTATCCCTTTAAGTCAAAAGTTCTTTAAAGAACGATCTTTTTCTTACCTTTTTATAATCGGAAGAACCTTCTTTCGCCACAAAGAACGTTTTGTCAAAGAGAAAGGTTCTTCAGATGTTAAAGGTTCTTTATGGAACATTTAGACAAACAGGTTCTTTTATGGCATCGTGAAGCACCATTATTTTTAAGAGTGTACTCGGAAGGTGTTTGTTATAATGTTAAGATCAAGGCTCTGGACTCTGAACATAATTTGTTTTTCTATAACAAACTATAAAATATTTTCTATAAAAACGTTAATTTCGTGGCAGTGGCAAATAGCTTTTTTTATATTTAATTTAATTACATTAATGTTAGAAGTTTGAGATTTACAAGAAATATTATAACTGCTACTATGTAAAAGGAATACTGCTGTAAAAAAGCACCTTATTTGTTTAAAGTGTTTGCAAACCAAATGTTATTGCACTTTTGTTCATATAGCAGTACTTTTAAATGAAACAAAGTGCACAATACACTACTTTCTATCTTGTAAAGAATACTAAATAATAAATAACTGTGCAATAAATTAATTAAAATAACTTGTCACTGTATTAATTTAGTGTACTGGATGTACCCACAAAGAACCTTCGGAGAGTGTGAGATAGTAAACTCTCCATGGCTTTGTGTCCCAAAAGCATGATAAACGGCGCTGAAACCAGGGTTCAAAATATAGTGAGGTCTGGTTTGGGTGTTAAGAATTCTACCATAAATGCAACTCACTTTATACATGTATATAAATGTAGATAAGAAAGTCGTTGTAGATTTAGTTCTAGACTGTTTAGAGTATGGAAGTCCATGGTAAGCTATGGAGAGAGACTCGTCACTTTTCAGCTGTCCTGCAGGTGACTTCACTAAATTACAGTTACCATGGTTCCACTTTATGTACAGTCTTGCATAATGAATGCATTTTATAAATGTATTATTGTGTTATTATTGCAGGGCATAGACATGATTTTATCTGTAACACTTTTTACCAGGGACAAATTCCAATCAGAAGTGAGTGTCTCTATACCCTACTAAAGGGTATAGCCCTTAGGGTTGTTACAGGGAGCAGAGCAGCTGTGTCTCATATGTGGCCGTTTGAAGGGGACAATGAACGCCTGGGTCTCATTTTAAAGGCTGCGCCCTCTAGAGGTCGTATTGAGACACTGCAAACGTCATTTCCTCATTATACTAATACCTGGAATGTTACCATTACATCGCACGGTATCCCTCACCCCATTATAGCTGTTCTTACAACAGGAATCTCTTAATACAGTTATGCAAATAAATACACTTTTTTAAATATACAGCATGGTCTGTTGAATTCTTGATTCTGATTAGCTGACAATCCTTATAAGGTGTACAACTTTTTTAAGGTATACACACAGATATGCTGTAGTTCCAGTTGTGTCGACTGCATTACAGTTCCAAATCACAATGAATCATTTCAGCTTATTTCAAAGGCCATTCAAAGACAAGCAAATAAATGACAAACAATGGGAAATTACAAAAAAAAAAAAAAATCCATGTTTTCCCTATTAATTTACCTTTTTATTGTCTATGTAAAATATGCTACATCTCTTTCTTCTGCTCTCTCTCTTTCTCCACACACACAGAGAGACATCCACGCACAAACTTGTGTGATGCTCATAGACTTATAAACAATTAACTGTACAAGAGTGCAATGACTAAAGCAGCAAGTTGGTAACTGCTGATTCTGAAGTTAAACTTACAGCTTTCTTGTTGATACACAGCTGCCTACATTTGAGCCACGCAGACACATAATTCACTTTTAATAACTGTATCTCAATGGCTCAAGCAATGGAGGCTTGTTATGAGATATGTAAGAAGGTGCTTCTTTGTGAATTAATTCAGTTGTTCACTTTTGTTCAGAATGTCCCCTTCTGGAAGTGCCCTTTAAGGACATATTTATCTCAATCACTAATTAAACACATATGAACCAAGGTGTTCAGGAAAACGTCTTGGGTTACGCATGTAACCATGGTTCCCCTAGAGGGAACGAGATGCTGCGCCCCTGAGAGGCACATTGGGGAATGCAGCCTGCATGACCGGTGTCTGAAGCACGTGTGAAACCATGCCAATCTATTGGTCCACCTGGCCCATGAAGTCAGGGGGGTGCCTGGAAGTATAAAATGGCACCTGCTGAATACATCATCCACTTAGCTGTCCGAAGGAGACATAAACAGGCAGGCCGAAGGCATGGTGAGGGGGCCCAGCATCTCGTTCCCTCTCAGGGAACCATGGTTACATGGTTCCCCTTCTAGGGAACTCCGCACTGCACCACCTAGGGGGTACATTGGGGAACAAAATCCAACCATGCCTGTCGAGGTGCATGCCTGTCCACCTGGTGGGGGAGCACCAAGGAAGCGACAGATGTACACCAAGCCTTTCCTCAGAAAGGGGGCATGCCACTGCACCACGGGCCGCTCACACAGCTTGGCAGAAATGGGGAACCCGATTAGATCAAGGGGAACATCCCATCCAAGTTAAGAGCACAATTATCCTCAGATAGCTATGCTATGTGAGCCATATAAGCCTGGATACACAAGACCACTGAAGAGACTAACTCTGATAGCTATGTCCTAAAGGTCTTATGGAGGCTTGTAGACCAGAATAACTATACACAGCTAGCCTAAATAGCCAGGCAAAACCTTCCTGTAAAGCTGCCCAGTCCACAGAGAGTAGGCTATCTACTTAGAACCCTAGCAGGGGAGATAGCACTGTCTAGACAAGGGCTCAAGGAGACTGCTACTTAAAACCCTAAGCAGGGGAGCAATCACTGAGCTAGCACATAGCTATCCTCAGATAGCTAGTCTCTAGTAGTGTTGCTTTAGTCAATGAAAATTATGACTAAATATCGTCGTCAACGAACCTTTATCATACGAAAAAAATGATAATACAAAACGTAAATGCTGGTCATGTGACGATGACTATAAACAAAATAATAAATCAATATTACAAAATAAAAAAAAACCTAAAACGAAACATTTTCTACAAAAAAAAAAATATGAAACAAAATGTTATAACGTTATTTTGTCTTGTTTAGTCGTGTTAATGTTCTATTGTTATTGTATTTCATCTTGTTTAGTCGTGTTACTATTATTATTTTGCAGCATTTCTGTTTCCTATGTCTCACTGCGCAGGGGCAACCGACGTCACTTCCTCAGGCCCCACTCGCGGCATTATTTAGAAGACAACAACAAACAAAGTTAAGTGGGATTTATACTTTCACCTGGCTCCGCTGAATGCGAGTGCACCTTCCCAAACGGACGAGGCTTTTATACTTGTCGCATTTGCCATTGTAGTATTCTTTGAAAACGACAGGGGAGCAACGAGGTGTAATTGTCCTCTAAAACCATCGGGAATCACCAGTGAGAAGAAGTAATTTGCCAGTACAAGTCTTGTGATGAATGAGTTGATGAGAAATTAATCATTTCTTTATGTACAAACATAAAACAATCTTAAACTATTGGCTGTATTTTGCATCAAACACAAGACAACTTTAAGAAAATAGTGTATAATTAATATCTAAAATAATTCTAATTCTATTTTAAACAATAAAAATAAAACATACTTCAAATAAGAAGCCTTGGAAAAACTATGCAAACATTTTTTTCCAAAGCAGCACCTGATGGAGTTTGAACTTCACTTTAAACTGCTTCTGTTTCACACAAACGGCGGCACAGACGTGCATGTTCGGATGCGGAGCTATGCGTAAAGTTACAAAAAATGCTGTGCACTCTGCCACACGAAATTAGTTCGCGCACACTCAAAGCGAACTTCCGGCAACACCGTGATGACATCATATTTTCCGCGCTCACCCAAGCGAAATTGCGGACACGTTGAATATAAATCAACCTTGACACAGAGAAAGGGACCGATGGCCGATTTTATTTGTTTTTATTTATTTTATTTAAATTTATGTGTGTGTACTTCTAACATGTTTGGTTGGTAAAATAAATTTTGTAAATTCAAATCAGAGTGTATTCCATGTCTGGAATGGATGTTTTCTTGAGTCTATAAGGTAACAATAATATAATAAGATAACCTTGCTTGAAATGGGTATGGCTAAAATAAAATTTTGGTTTCGTCTATACTTCTAGGTACTTGTACTATATTGACTGGGATAAATAGAATTGTATTACTAAAAAGAGACTAAAATACCATTTTCATTGACTAGACTAAAATGTCATCAGTTTTTGTCAACTAAAACTAGACTAAAATGTCATCAGTTTTCATCGACTAAAACTAGACTAAAAAGAGTATGAACGTGACTAAAACTAATAAAAACTTAAATGACTGCTTCACACAAAGACTAGAGTAAAACTAAAATTAAAACCGGCCGCCATAAACAACACCAGTCTCTAGGAAAGGGGATCACACCAGGAGAGGGCTCACCACAACTGCCAGTAAGACACAGCTAGCCCCAGATAGCTGTATTCATGTAAGCCTGCCCTGCCATAACAATGGCTGTAATATAACCACCCTCAGATGGGTATACTAAGGAGGCCCCCAATCCATGTCAGTCCCACCATAGCGAAGCACCTTGTCATTGACCAGGATCTCACAAGAGGAAGATCCGGGCCATCAGTAAATGATTCGCTAAGAGCGAACACAAACATCATCAGTCTGAGTTCAAACCCTGATGTAAGCCATAGTCAAAAACACTAGAGGGCTGGACACAGCTATCCTCGAATAGCAGTTCCCTCAGATAAGGCTGAAGATAGGGGAAAGACTAGAGAGTTTTGAGGGTGTGCGGATCCAGCAGATCAAAGCAATCACCACGAGCTGGAATAAACTGTGCCATGGCAACGGCGAACCGGGCCACGAAACACAAACACTTCATCCCGTATCCCTCGGGAATAGGAACAAATGCGAGCAGAGCCTAGACATCTTGAAACATCAAAATGAGCGAGTAACTCTGAACATGCATGCTTTTCACCGAGACAAATGCAAAAGCAGAATTTGTCCTCCAGTGTTAGAATCCAAACATGGAGGCACACGTTCCCTCAGGCGCTGAAATAGAATAAAAATAACCCCTCGAGTCCCGAGATCCGAGTCTTCGCCGTGCCTCGGCAGTAGTGGGAACCGAACCACAAGACACAAATGCTTGTCACTCAGCACTTGAGAAGAGGGACAAACGCAAACAGAGCTTCTCATTGGAAACACTCCCAATGAGCGCGTTCAGAGCCCTTTTGCACTGAACACGCAAGCTCCTGATCAAGACATTGGATTTTGCAATTGGTTATGCATTTTACTTCTGAATATGTTCAAGGTTATTACATTTAAAGTTGCCTACTAAATATACTGTTGGGAAGTTTAATCTACAACAATGCATCATGTTGTAAAAGACCATATTTTTGTAGTGCTGCTGTCCTGTGTGGGAAAAAAGAAAACTTAGTACTTCATTTTTGTACGAGTATACTTAACAAATGTACTTCCTTACAGTCCACCTCTGATTATTTTGAAAATGACAGCATCAACATTTTGTCAGAATATTAACACATTTTTGTTAACTTTATCAAAGGCTGCATTTGAAGGACTCAGACTGGTCATACAGAGCACTGTTCAGCTGTCACAGCTGCTACTGAACATTGAGCTGTACAATGCTCTATTTTAATTTTTTTTATTCACAGTTTTATTTTTATGCTTAACTGCCTAAAAAATCCAGGTTGCAAACCAGTCTACGTATGATCACCATTGTCAAGACAATAAACTACATAAAAATGCACCTTTGTAAGATATAAATCAGCATTTGAACTGCTATGTGTGTGTGTGTTTTTTGTGGTTTTTTATATGTATCATTACATTATTCAAATAAGCTCCAAGTCAATTCCTGCATTTAAACTTGTAATCCGACAAAGGATGCAGCAAACCAGTGTAACTTACCTGGCCTCAGTCTTAGCTAAGCCTGAGGCACATCACTGTCTCCTCCATTATGACATAAAACATAAAAATGAGCAATTCTGGCTCCACCTATCCTGGCAGGATTGTCTTCTCATCAGCTCTCCTCTTACACCGTTGCTATGCGACAGAGCACTAATCGGGAACCTCTGGTGTCACAATTAGGAAATCCTGCGAAGGTGGAGCCTCCTTCATGCAGTCTTCGACTTCAGGAGTTGTGGCCTAGTGGTTAGAGAGTTTGACTCCTAGCCCTAAGGTTGTGGGTTCGAGTCTCGGGCCGGCAATACCGCAACTGAGGTGCCCTTGAGCAAGGCACCGAACCCCCAACTGCTTCCCGGGTGCCGCAGAAATGGCTGCCCACTGCTCCGGGTGTGTGTTCACGGTGTGTTCACAGTGATGGGTTAAATGCAGAGCACGAATTCTGAGTATGGGTTACCATACTTGGCTGTATGTCACTTTCACTTCACTTCAGAGGCCTGGCCTTTGAAGTGTGCACACTCAACTTTGGGACACAAAGTGTTTACATAGCTGTCACACGTTGGTGATATAAACTGCACAAGTACAAAGAAGCTCAACGAAAAGCTTTTTAATAAAATAAATCCAGGAAAACAGGCAAGAAAACCAACTTAACATAGACAGAGAACAGACGAAACCTAAGGGAGAACTGAGGACTTATAAGCATGAACCAAACAAAGGGAACTAATGAGATGATTAACAGACAACAGGTGAACTGAATGACATAATCAAGCAACTCAGGAAAACTAGGTCACAACGGAGAGAACAGAAAACATGGCATACATGTAACAATAGCTTTATTTTTATTTTAAATACTTTGCATTTTAAAATCAACTTCCAAAGGTCTGTTCAGTATTCCATATAACATGACACAATAAAATTGTTGGTACTTCTAATTAAGTGATAAAAAGCAGTTGCAAATGTTTTACAAAATACATTTACATTTACATTTAGTCATTTAGCAGACGCTTTTATCCAAAGCGACTTACAAATGAGGACAATGGAAGCAATCAAAAACAACAAAAGAGCAATGATATATAAGTGCTATAACAAGTCTCAGTTAGCCTAAACACAGTATACATAGCAAGGGCTTTTAAAATAATATAATAAATAAAAATAAAACAGATAGAATAGAAAAAAGAATAGAGCAAGCTAGTGTTAGAGTTTTTTTTTTTTTTTTTTGTATAATAAATGAAAAGAAAATAGATAGAATACAAAAAGATTAGAAAGGTAGCTAGGTTTTTTTTTTTTTTAAATAGAATTAGAATAGTGAGTGAAAAAGTTAGAGGGTCAAATAAAGATGGAAGAGATGTGTTTTAAGCCGATTCTTGAAGATGGCTAAGGACTCAGCTGCTCGGATTGAGTTGGGCAGGTCATTCCACCAGGAGGGAACAATAAATATCACCACTACTCCTCTTTGCACCAATAAACCGTGCAACACTTTGTTTTTCTACCAAATTATATAATATCTAATTAGCCTATTATATCAATATTTACCTTACATTGGAAAGGTTTCCGTGACCTTTCGTGAGATCTCTGCAAAAAGTCTCACAATTTATTTCCAGAAAATGATGCATGACGGGATACACTAAGCCTTGAATAGCGCTCCGGGGCGGTATTCGAGATAGTGTGGGTTTAGAGTGCTTTAAGGGCCCTGAACTTTGGTGTTTTGAAGACCTGAGTCATGCGCACACACTCTCAAGTGGCCAAGGCTGCAAGTGTCAGTATTTGGAGAAGGGGGAACTCTGAAGCGGCCATCAGTGATGTCATTAATCACAGCATTTACAAACATCAACAACCGGTGAATGGAGGATGTCATGATCGGAGCTTTTTTTGTTGTGCGTCTATATGTAATATAAATGCACAATTTACATGATTGAAAGAGCTTGAAAATCTGACCAAATCTCTTAGGACAACTTGCAGTGTTTATCATCGAGGTAGAGAAAAGAACACAATGTTGCAGACAACAAGTAAATGCCGTTATCACTGTTTTCGATGTTTGTGGAGAAAATATTTTATATGGCTTTTTAAAAGCACCAGGTAGCCGGTGTTTTGTGCACATTTGGCCAATCAGCATACACTTACATACTGGTAGTTCCTATAGAACTGTTTTAGACCCTACTCTGAAGTAGGATCCATTAGTTCCCCCAAACGGAGTTCCTAGAATTAAAACTGTTCCTAGTTCCTGCAGTGCGAATACGCCAAAAAGTGGGAACTTCCGCCAGTAGTTCTAGAAACTACAAAAAGGTTCCTTGCAAAAGAACCTATTAATAGGTATGGTATGGTAATTGAGATGCAGTGTATTACTACAGCTTTGATTATTTCAGTAAAAGTGTGGGGTTACACTATTTCAGTAGTCCATTTTAGACATTTTATAAGTAACTTTGCAATTACACCAACAATGTCAACCAACTCTCATTAATTTGAAACTAAATGTCAACTAGCAGTCATTAGAGTATGTGTAGACTGTTAGGTTATGGTTAGGGTTAGTATAATAAGTTGACGTACTTGCAAAATCACTTATAGTCAGTAGAATGTGTCGGAATCCATCAAAATCGAGTGTTAGCAGATATAAAGTAGACAGTCTACTAAAACTCTGTTGTCTGCTAGTTGATATGTTTTTTGCAAAGATACGTATAGTTAGTAGAATGTCTAAAGTGAACAATCAAAATAAGCTGTAACCAAGCAGGTAACACATGCTCCAGTCAGGTTGAGCACTGGAATTCATATGATTTGCACTTTGGAGTTGACATCATGCCGCTGATCCATCAGTGTTCTTTTTGTTTGGTCCATGTTGAGTTCAAATTATTTTTTTCCATACAAATGCCATTGTGTTATAATAATGCAGTTTGTGCACTGGGAAACACGGGGAGAAAGCTTATAAACAATAGTTGTAATAAGTCTGAATCAACTCTGCTTGTACACTCATTGTGAGTGATTTAGCAGAAAAGTGTAACGTAAGGATGACCCTTTAAGTATACTTGAAATAGTTCCACTTTAGCACAAAGTATATTTATTACAACTTTAGTTGAACTTCAGCACTGCTTTGGCACAACTAAAATGCATTTAGTTAAAAAATTAGTGGTTCCAATTTAACAGACCTGAAGTATATCAATTTATAGCGTGCCACAAATACATTTAGTTATACTTATATGAATAAATTGTGCTTAATGTCAGGGTTATGTTTAGTTTTCATTGTGTTCTGTTAACCTGTTCCCCTGTGACCTAGTTTTACTTAGTCTCCTAATTGTCATTTTGTTCACCTGTGTTTGATTAATCAACTCATCAGTTTCTTTTGTTTGTTCCTCAACAAATACCCTCAGTTTTCCCTTAGTCTAGGTCTGTTCTTGTCTATGTTAAGTTAGTTCTCGTGTTTGTATATGGATTTACTTAATTAAAGGACTTTTCTGTCATCTCCATCGTGTTCATTCCATCTGCATCACCCACCTGTGATAGAAGAATGGACCACAAAAGACAAGAAGATGAACCGGGCTGAGGATTTTCTCTTGGGATTCCAGCAGGAGAAGGCCTTTAGAGCAAAATGTGGAGGAGTTTCCGAGCATGTTACATCTGCTTGTGCTAGTTGGAGCGATTCCATGATAAATGCACGATTCCGGATGGGACTAAAAGATGATAATTTGTTTAGATGCTTGATTCCTGATGATCGCCGCTTACTAAAGATAAATGGTTCCAAGTTGCTTGTAGATGTGGAGGATCCTCATCCTCCTCCCATCCGGAAGCATGTGAGTGCTCCAGCTCACTACAAGCCAGCTCTCTCCACATACTGCTCCAATGAGACCACTCGCTTATTTCCTCCCACACTTCCCCAAGTCCTCCAAAGCTCCTCCATAATCCTCAGCCCAGGACCGTCGGCCTCCGCGGACGCAAGCCTACCGGCTGCTGACCTCTCAGCACTTTTGGACGTCACTACCTCCTGAGTTCTCGGCCCCTATCCTCTCTCCAGAGTCTGCTCCAGAAAGCTCACCATCTCCTGAGTTTCCTGAGTCTCCGCTGGTCCCGTTCAGCTCTCCAACATCTCCTAAGTCCCCTGTGTAAGCGAACTCTGCTCCTCCAGATCCAGCTCCTCGAAAGTGCCCTCCAGAGCACCTTCCAGAGCCCGGTCTTTGTAAGTGCCTTCCAGTGCCCGCTCTTCCAGAGCAACCCCCAGAATTCCTATTCCTAATTTTGGAGGGGGGCAATATGCCCGTGGCTGAGCTGGCTAAGGTCACGGAGGATCCTCCATGGCCCCCTGAGTCCCCTGATCCACCATGGCAACCTGAACTGCCTGCTCCGCCATGGCCCCCTGACCCACCCTGGAGGCTTCCCTTGTCTCTGCCCTGTTCCAGCTCTGCACCAGCCACCCCGATGGAACTTTTATGTCGCGGGACACACCGTCTGGGAGGGGGTAGTAATGTCAGGGTTATGTTTAGTTTTCATTGTGTTCTGTTAACCTGTTCCCCTGTGACCTAGTTTTACTTAGTCTCTTAATTGTCATTTTCTTCACCTGTGTTTGATTAATTAACTCATCAGTTCCTTTGTTTGTTCCTCTACAGATACCCTCAGTTTTCCCCTTAGCCTAAGTCCGTTCTCATCTTTAAGTTGGTTCTTGTGTTTGTACTGTTTGTATATGGATTTACTTAATTAAAGGACTTTTCTGTCATCTCCATCGGGATTGTTCCATCTGCATCACCAACCTGTGACACTTAAGTATACATTTTATTTATTTATTTTTTTTTCCACTAGGGTACACCAACTCTGCTGGGGAAGTTTGCAGATGCTACTTAGGAGCTGTTCGCAGGCGTCTGACATCTGTCTGATTGCCCCTACGTGGAATTTTGGAAAAGCAATGAAAACATTTGCAAAGGCCATTTGCCTGCAGGTGGAATGCTGTGCTTTGGTGAAGCTGCACTCCAAGGATTCAAGCACCTCTGCCCACAACTCAGCCTACAACTGAGGGCTTTGAAGATTGATTTATTTATATAGTTTATATAGTCTTTCAGCAGACACTTTCATCCAAAGTGACTTACAAATGAGGACAACAGAAGCAACCAAAATCAACAAAAGAGCAATACAATGCAAGCGCTATGACAAGTTCCGGTTAGTCCAACGTAGTACACATAGCAAGGTTGTTGTTTTTTTTTTGTTAGTTTTTTGATGTTTTTTATATATATATATATATATATATATATATATATATATATATATATATATATATATATATACAAACGCATGAAAAGAACATAAGTACATACAATAAAAAAGAAAATAGAAAGCTACTTTTAGAGGTTTTTTTAAGAAAAACAAGCAGTTAGCAAACAAATATAGAGTGCAGTGATAGAGGGTGTTTTTTTTTTTTAAGAAAACAAATAGATAAAATAGAATTTAAATAGAGAATGCTAGAGTTAGAGGGTCAAATACAGATGGAAGAGATGTGTTTTTACTGTTTCTTGAAGGTGGCTAAAACCTCAGCTGCTTGGATTGAGATGGGCAGGTCATGCAGTTAATGGAAAAAGTCTGTGAAAGTGATGTTGTGCCTGTTTGGGATGGCATCATTCACTTGCAGAAGGCAAGCTTCTAGAGGGCACATAAATCTGAAGTAGTGAATTATGGTAAAGGGGTGTAGAGCCAGTGGTGGTTTGGCAGGCACACATTAATGCCTTAAATTTTATGCAAGCAGGTATTGGTAGCCAGTGCAAATTGATGAACAGAGGTGTGATGTGCAGTCTTTATGTAGTATTAGAGATTAATCTTGCAGCGGCATTTTGGATTAATTGTAGAGGTTTGATAGAACTGGCTGGAAGACCTGCCAAGAAAGCATTGCAATAGTCCAGTCTGGACAGAACAAGAGCTTGAACAAGGAGTTGGGGAGCATGTTCCAAAGAAAGGGCCTGATCTTCTTGATGTTGAATAAAGTTGAATAAAAATTTAGTTGATTATCAATCACACCTCCAAGGTTTCTAGCTGTTTTTGAAGGAGTTATGGTTGATGTGCCTAACTGGATGGTGAAATTGTGATGAAGTGATGGGCTTGTTGAAACCACAAGCAGTTCTGTCTTGGCAAGGTTGAGTTGAAGGTGATGGTCCTTCATTAAGCAAGAAATGTCTGTTAGACAAGCTGAGATGAGAGCAGCTATCATCGGATCATCAGGGTGGAAAGAGAGGTAGAGTTGAGTGTCATCAGCATAGCAGTGATATGAAAAGCCATGTTTCTGAATGACAGAACCTAGTGATGCCATGTAGACAGAGAAGAGAAGTGGTCTAAGAAATGAGCCCTGAGGTACCCCAGTAGTTAGATGTTGCTATTTGGACACCTCACCTCTCCAAGATACCTTGAAGGACCTGTCTGGGAGCTAAGACTCAAACCACTGGACTGTGGTTCCTGAGATGCCCATTGCCAATATGGTTGACAGGAGGATCTGGTGGTTAACCCTCTGGAGTCGATTAATGCGGATACACGTTTTGTGGCATATTGTCCTGATAAGACCGAAAAGAACTTAAATTACACTTTCAGTTTTGATCATACAGATAAAAGCAATACATCAATCGAATCTGTAAAGGGTCTACTTTTATTTGTATCCGCACATAATAGCAACAAAACTTTTTGCATTTATAAAATAAAGAAAACAAACAGAGTGTGCTGTCTGCCGCCTTGGTTCTGCATGATCTTCATTTAGAAACTTGTCATTAAAATGAACTGTAACTCAGCAAATACTCAACACAGAGACATGAGAGATAGATCTATAGAAAGCTTGACATGTCTACTTTTAAACTGAGCAAGTTTTTTCTTACCGAAAACAAATATTCTGTGATAAAGTAATCCATATAAAAAACAACCCGATGTCCAGTCTTTCACTTCTCCCTTCATTATATATAATGTGACCATGCCCACGCGCCGAGCGCGCTATTGATATTATAATGGTCCACATGAAGCTCGCGGTGGGTAACTGCCCACTTCACCGCAAACACCGTTACACCCCTACTGTTTATCATAACAAAGGGCCAAGCAAGTGCATGCCACTGTCAAGGTATGCTATACAGTATGAGACCAAATGCGATTTCAGCATGTCATATGTCCAATAGCATGCTGAAAAGCACAACCCATTACAATGGGTTACAAAACCAATATATGATTATGGGGAAATGCTTAAATATTGGGAAAAATCTGCAAAACTGATTATTGCTTGGTCTCAAGGCTTGAGGCGATGCTATTGACCTCAACAACATAGGTGGATGTAGCACAGGTCTTTATGAAAATGTATGGTTGTTTGAGCAACACTCCAAAAGGGGTCTTAGTGGTTAGACAGTCTGACTTGTAACCCGAAGGTTGCAAGTTTAAGTTTCAGTACTGGCTGATCATTCACTACCGACCAGAGTGAATAACCAGTTCTCTCTTTGACCTTCATTAACCATGACTGGGGTGCCCTTGAGCAAGGCACCAAACTCCTAACAGCTCCCCAGGCACCACAGAAAAAATAGCTGCCCACTGCTTCGGGTGTGTGTGCACTTGGATTTGTTTAAGTAAGACTTTCACTGTTTCACTTTCAAAATCTTCTGGAAAGCCTTCCAAGAAAAGTGGAAGCTGATATAGCTCTAAAGTAGGGGTTGAATGACTTCTGATTTAAAGAAGTTGACTTTTATGTGATGAAAGTCAAGTCGACGTCGACTAGTCGGTGATGATGTCATTAATGAACAAATAGGCCTGAACCTGGAGCTGAGACTCAAACACCTTGTGCACAGCTATGACATTTGACACAGCACTGCCCACATGGCTATTGCTCCTATAACAGCTCATTTTTATCAGTTCTTTTGTCTTTGGGTTATTATATTTCTCACAGATTAGTGAGAGAGTGATTGTGTGTATGAATGAATTCTACCTGGCAGCATCTCCCCACTAGTAGAGAAGCTGTGGGAATTAGTTAAGAAATATATACTAGAACTTTTCAGTTTCTAAGCTGTTTTATTGAGAAGAACAGTGAACAGTGTTGACAATACATTTCCACGCTGAATGATTCTGTGTGCTCGCATACTGGCATGATGTACGAGCTACTGTCTGTAGCCTATGTGTGTGCATAACAGTGCAGCAGCGCATTAGATTAGAATGGCGATTAACTTACCTGTTCAATAAACTGTTAAAAAAACATGCATTCTCCTGTTCAATTTTGAGCATTCAGTAATATAATCAAACGTCTTGTGGAGCACTTTTGGAGTATGCATTTATTTGTCATTTTAACTGTTTGAAAACGGAGCATAAATGAGGAAGTCCTTCAAAGATTTCTTATCCTGTTGTGCTCTCTATAGGACCAGCGACTAGTCGACATCAAGCTTAAAGCATCATGGCAGAGCATTAAAGTCAACTAGTCGATTAGTTTGTGCAACCCCTACTCTAAAGGGAGGCCAACTCCATATTAATGTCTATGTATTTAGAATGCAATGTGATTAAAGTCCTTGTTGGTGTTGCAGTCAGGTGTCCCTATACTTTTGTCCTTAAAGTGTAAAACTTAATTATTTTACTTACTATTAGACTTATTCTTTGTCCAGAATTTCAACAAATTTGAAATGCTTGGTAACACTTTAGATTACAACCCGCAAAGAACTACATAAGTATACTGAATTTACATTTCTGTAATTATAGTGTACCTATAAAGAAGGTACATGTAGGTGTAAGGGAAAAATGTATTACGTTTGGGTAATAAGGGGGTAACAACCAGATATGCAACCTGCAAAGAACTGCGTAAGTAAACTGAAGTTACGGTGTATGTTTCTGTAATGTGTTAAGTTTGGGAAATAAGGGGGTAGCAACCAGATATACAAATTATTTATAATGGAATTTTCAAACTTAATAGGAACCTATTTGGTAACGCTTTAGATTACAGCCCGCAATTTACAGTGTAAGTAAACAGAATTTACAGTGTAACTTTTTTTGGAATTTTAGTGTACCTATTCAGTACCTCCATGTAGGTATAGTGGAATAATATGTGTTTGGAGAATAAAGGGGTAATAACCTGTAAATTTACAAATCATTTATACTGTAAGTATTTTGAAACTAAGGGGTACCTATTCTAATATTACATGGTGTTTGGCCTAAACTACAATCTTATGTTTGGGAGTGGTTTAGAAAGACATATACTTTTTTATAAATTTATATTGGTATTTTATTATAGGCCTACATATTATTAAATATTACATATACATATTACATATTATTATGTACCATGGGGTACATATTCTATTATTAAAGGATACATGATAGAGATTACTGAACAACAAAACTGGACATCTAGCGAAATGAGTTAATGAGTTTCTGCTATGATTTATAATTCACAAGTCTATTTACCTTATGCAAGCTTATTCGTCAAACTCAGTCACACCAGCAACTTCCCAACACCACTATCACCAAATAATGTTGCATGATATGCCATAAAGGTTCAATGCAGCTTAAAATAAGCTTACCTCTTTCCAGCTGTTCACAGAAAACATGCATGATACAACATTTGTATTTCAGTGGATGTATACTGTGTTTTTACAGAAAAGAAAAAAAAAAGTAGAGAGTTTAATTTGGCCATCAAGCAATTAAATTAAAATTAGTGCAATATTTTTATCTGTAATTTAAGAACACAAATTCTGAACTTGCATGACTTGCTGCATGCTCTCTTTCACATCTTCCACATTCATAACCCAGCACCATCGGGTTACTTATTAGTGATATCAACCCAAATTGGGACAAATCAAGTCAGCGTCCTAAAACAAAATTCTCAAACCAAAAAAATTACCAAAAAAATTAACATCTTTATTCAAAAAAAAAAGCAAAAAAAAAAAGTACACACTAAATCGCTTGCAAATATAAGATTAAATATAAGATTGTTGTTAGGTTATACATACCACAAAATATGGATAGATACCTCTTAGTTTCAAAATACTTACCGCAGAATAAATGTGTAAGCAAAATCCCCATAACACCAAAGATTTAGGTTTAATAACTAAACACATAAGGAAAAACTGTGAAGATCTTGAACTCAATTGTTGCAGGAATAGAAACCATCAGATGAAGGAGGAAGGTTGCCCAACAAAGTGAATACATAACAAATCAAAATCCTAACACTGATAATCAACAATGTCCTTCCTGAAGGGGATCGGATCTATCAAACTGAAACTACATAACCAATTCAAAATCGAATCACTGATTGACTGCATTGACTCACATTCTGAATCTTCTTTTTTAAGTAGTAGTCTTATTTTATGATTGCACAGAGCAACATATGATTCCATTTGATTTGATTTGAATCTGATTTGTATGTAAACTGATTTTAGGGTGAGAGAAGAAACTATAATTAGGTGCTTGATTTGTCTTCTGGAGATCTGCACAGAGGAGGAATAAAACCCTCTGCCGTTGTTCATCAAGTGGGTTGAAGGTTTATTTATTTTAGTCAGAGAACTGACATAACACATTAAAAAAATATAGAAATTATATGAAAAAAATATATATTTAAAAATGCCATGTGTAAAAATTGAGGTAAAAAATATCCAAAAATGACCTACACGCATCAAAAGACTGAGAAGAAATAAGGGCGATGATGTCATTAAAAAAATGTCAAGTTATAGTGCTGCAGAGATATCAACCTTAATTAGCATTAGCATTACTAGCCACGGCCCGACAGGTGTCGTAATACCAGTTTCGGCCATGGGAGGCGGTATGCGGGCAACATAACCACCAGCCAACCTGCAATACACGAATAACTCGCACGGCTTGCGCCTTGTGGGCGTACTTGAAGCTGATGTCAAGCAACCGCGCTCGGAATCACAAATCAAATCCGATAAGAAAAGGAGCCGAAACAGAGTAAACATCGGCACTGCTTTCCATCGCTGGAGACAACTGATGGACTTGAAAGAAATGAGCTACGACTCCGAACTTGCAACATTTCTTTTGGATTGGTAAGTAAGATGCTGTTAGTATTTCGCTAGAAGTTTTGTTTTATATATGTTTGCGTATTTTTTTTTTTCGGGAAGTAAAACATAGAAATGTATCGAAGGCTGTTCGATAAACGTGCTAATGTTAGCGATGGCTAACCGTAGCTGCGTTTGATAATTAGCTAGCTATAACTTACCCCACAGATCCGATCCGGTTTTCACCTGTTATCTACCAAAGCCCGTCTCTACCAAGCTGATGCTAAAATGTAACATTACCTAAGAAGCTTGAAATGTCTACGATGATAATGAACCCGAGAGAGAGAGAGAGAGCGCCCAGGCCGCGCGTGCACTCACTCACTATATTCAGAGCGGTCAAGTTTTTGAAAGCGTGTGAAAAGAGTCAATTGCGTGTGTCTCACGGTGAATGCTTGAGAGTTGGCAGCTCTGGTTACGTTGGTTGGCGCTAGCTTGGTCAACATCAGCTGTCTGATGTTGACCAATGATGTTGACAGAATGCTGTCTGTCAAATTAATTTAATTCAAATAATGTGTATATACAATTCAAATTGTAATATGAACAAAACGAATATGAACATATTCACTGGTAAAGGTGAAGGGGAGTAGCTTGAAGATGTCATGTTTCAAAATCACTTGACATCACCCAACGTTCCTCTGGAGGCAAAACGTCCTTTAGGCTTCAGCTATGGCTCTAGGGTTGTTGTGAAGGTAGGGGCGGAGCATAGAGACTGTGCCGTTACTCGTAGAGTAGACCAATTCACTTTATTGAGGCATACTGCCCCCATCTGGTATGGAAAATAAAAAATGAATACAACATAATGATAAACATTATAAAAAAAAAATTTAAAAAATATATTAAAATAAATATATAAATTAATAATAATAATAATAATAATCATCATCATCATCATCATCATAACTAAATGATTGATTTTCATCAACAGAAATGTAGGTTGAGAAAAGTACAGAAACACATCATCCCTCAGCAGGACACACACACACATACACACACGCACACCCACACACACACACACACTTACTGTCTATGTGAGGATTTGTTACAAACATTTGTTCTGACATTATTTTTAGTGACTGAAGTTGCAGTATTACACTGTTTCCTAACTACGCGCGACGCAACAAGATTCCAGCGACAAACAATTTGGCTGTCCAGACCAGACGCTATGCGACAGAATCAATCAAATATCACAGCCAATCAGAAGCGTGTGTGAGTGGGCTCTCTCTGGAAGCGCACTGCACTCACAACAAAATGGATAAGTTTATAATCTATTTCAGAAATGTCAAACCTTTAAATGTACATACTAAATGACTGATACCATCTTTGCTATGGAATATGTTTGTTGGTTCATTTATTTTTAAGATCTGATGTATTGTAAGTCGCTTTGGATAAAAGCATCTGCTAAATGACTAAATGTAAATGAAACCTGTCTAGGCGCAGTACTTGAGCTGTATTCCGTAGCAGCTGTGGCCTAATGGTTAGAGATTTGGACTTGTAACCAGAAGGTCGCAGGTTCGAGTCTCGGTGCTGGCAGGAGTTGTAGGTGAGGGAGAGTGAATGAACAGCACTCTCTTCCACCCTCAATACCCATGGCTGAAGTGCCCTTGAGCAAGGCACTGAACCCCCAGTTGCTCCCAGGGCGCTGGATATAGCTGCCCACTGCTCCGGGTGTGTGTTCACTGTGTGTTCACTTCTCACTGCTGTGTGTGTGCACTTGGATGGGTTAAATGCAGAGCACCAATTTCGAGTGCTCATATTAGACAAGTTTAACCTTGAATAAAAAAATTATTTTTAAGATCTGATGTAAAGTATCTGTTGTTGCTTTCAATATGGCAATAAGGTCATGCAAAATTATATTTAAGCTCATATTAGACAAGTTTAACCTTGAATAAAGCACAATATCAGTACCCAAGATTTTTACTGTCATATAGTTTGTATGTTGTTCCCCTTCGGGATCTCCTGCTGTGCTGGAAAATGCTTTGGGAACGCTCCTGCAAGACCATGCTCTGAAACACATGTGTAATCCATCCGAGGGAATCCCAGGTGAATTCACCAGTGGGGATGACGTAGCGACCAGGAAGTATAAAAGCATGTGCGGTGGAGACAGCGGCAACTTCTGTTGTTCAGTAAGCGCTCTATGTATGTCACGGCATATTTATTGTTGTACGTCCTGTTATTCTAACAATATTATGGTAAAGTCTGGCAAGAGTTCTGACAAGCAGCGTTTCAGGCTGTGTGCTCCTCCCTGCCCTTGTGTATCCCTGTGTGTAGGGATACATGCAGTTTGTGCATTGCTTTGTTTTGGAGCGGAGCACACACGGTCAGCTCTCGAGGGTACTGACTGTCCGCATTGTGTTTGTCTTTCGATATGGATGCTCTGCCCCCACAGAGCGCTCTTCTAAAATCACGAGATCCACAGCTTGCTCTCTCGGGACAGAAGCCGGCGCCTTAAATCATGGGGTTCGCAAATTGATCTGGCAGAGAGAATTGAGACGGACACGTCCCTTTCTTCTTTTTCACCTGCCAGATCCAATGCTTGCTCTCTGGGGACAGAAGCACATTCAGAAACGGTTTCTTCCACCCCAGCTGAGGGCTCGGCGCTCCTTTTGTCTTCCTCTGAGGAGGAGAGGGAGAGGAAGGGGAGCGCTGAACGAGATGAGTCTGTGGACTTGGCACCACAGTTTGTCTTGTTTGAGGAGCTGCTGGAGGTGGTGATTAGAGCAGTGGACAAGTTAAACATTGAACGGCCAGCAGAAGAATGTCAGGAGCATCCTAGAAGCAAGTTTGATTAACGCTTCCTGTGCTCGAAGTCACCACTGCCACGCCGGGACCTGCCATTCTTTCCCGATCTGCAAATTGAGGTGTTCAGATCGTGGAATAAGCCATTGTAGCGATTGACAAATAATATGATTCAAAAGTATGTGTCTGTATTAGATAACAAACTCTAAAATGCAGGAAAACTGCATTTGAACTCTTTGGGCGGTGTAACATGGACCAATTTGCGCATCAGAAAATCACAGGAACGGCTACTGGAGATAGTGATTATTCACTGAAGAACACAGAAGTCAACAAAAAAATTAAATACTTTACTTCAAATAGTAATTTCCCCCAAATTTAGTAGTAGGCCTTTTAAAAAGAAAAATTACAACAATTAAATCACAATAAAACAATAAGAAATAACAAATAAATCAAATTTTTCCAATGTAGAAGAAATTAGAAAAACTCTTCAAATATACTCAGTTATCAAAAAAAAAAAAAAAAAAAAAAATAGCCCTCTTTTCCTCAAAGAAAATGCTTTGAAGGCAAAACTCAGTTCAGTTCAATCAGTCACTAATATCAGATTTCTTTTCACAATCACTTATCTCAAATCCAATGATGCATTTGTTAATTCACAGTTCCATCCAGGAAAAGGGAAAAAAACATCCTTCCCTTAGCAACGAATGAAAAACTCGATCTCAATCTCTGTTGTCCTCTTGATAATCTTCTTATCCTAGTATTCGACTCTCTACATCAACAAAACAATCCTACGAATAAAAAAAAAAACACCAATTAATAAAAAGCAAAACACAACAAAATATAAAACATTTATAAATATCAAATATCCAACAAATAACCATATACTAAAATCACAATCAAAAAACACAAAATAAACAATAACAATAAATTAAACACTAACCCCTCTTCCATCATCACGTCTCACATGCATCACATTTAAAAAACACCAAAACAACAACAACTCACCACACCAATTAACTCAATAAAATAATACTAAAATACAATTGTCTTGTGCTCATTTCAAAATAAACAGCAATTAAATAATAACTTACCACATCCAGTATTTTCACACGGTAATATGTCAAGATTTAGATCCACACAAACATAAAATTAACTCTCAGCACAACTATTCCTTAATGAAATCCAAAAGGTTTTTTAAACCAAAACAACAATTTACTCTATATATTTTTTTTGTTTTTTTTTCATTTTTAGAGACTTGCTCTAGCTTATAGCTCTGCTCTCAGTTCATTAACTCGTGCTGCTCCTGCTGACTAAAACAGGGCGGAGTTTCTCAGTCTTCTCTCATTGGTCAATTCTCGAATACATCTTATTCAAATTATTCCTCTTTCACATTTATTATTTTTTCCCTCACACACTATATTTAAGTTAATCATATAGCTATACATTTTTAATTATTTCAACTATAAACAATTATTATTATTATTATTAATCCTGAAATTAAGTCAGGGTTACACCATATTCAGCCGGCCTATTCAGTCCCCATGTCTCTCACTATTCTAATGTGGTACGGTTGGATGAGTGCTGTTATGGGAAGATCCCCTGGGTTGAGGATATGCTTGCGGGGTATCTTTCTCCTGCCGGTGCATCTTCCCTTAAGGCACCAAGCCGCTTAGGACTTCTTTGGCTTAGGACAAGAAGTTCTGACATAAATGTGTCAAGACATGTGAGGACAGGCCCCTCTGGGGAAGAGGGGTTCACACCTCAGCATACTGTCCCTGTCTCTTCTCAGTGCCCTCATGAGATCATCTCGCTAACCCTGCCACCTCCGATGCTTCAGGGCACAGCAGTCTTCGGCATCTCTCAGTATCCGCCCGGAAACATAGCGGTTCTGGGGAACACTCCGCCTCCAAAGCAGCTTGATTGTTCGTCCCCTGCCGGTCTTCCTCTTCAGGGCACCGAGCTAGCCGCTCTAAATACACCAGAGGACAGTCTCGAGAGACTGGTTCCCTTAGGACATTATCTGGAAGTGTGGAAGCTTCTGCCAAATGTGTCTCAATGGGTCCTGCACACTGTAGAAAAAGACTACAAGATTCAGTTTGAGTATCATCCACCTCTATTCAACGGGGTGTTTCCCACTCCGGTGGACACTGAGCAGTCTCTGGTCATGGAACAAGAAGTAGACAGTCTGTTGAGGAAGGAGGCCATCGAGGTGGTCCCTCCTCTTGACAGATAGTCTGGGTTCTACATCCGGTAATTTACCGTTCTGAAAAATGATGGGGGTTTACGTCCAAATTCTAGATCTGTGTTTGTTGAACCTCTCAGACATGTGACTCAAGTTCAAAATGTTCACGATCCGACAGGTCATGTATCAAATCAGGTCCGAGAACTGGTTTGTGACGATAGATCTGAAAGACGCATACTTCCACATATCCATCCTTCCTCAGCAAAGGAAGTTCCTGAGGTTTGTTTTCGGGTGCAAAGCGTACCAATGTCGGGTTTTTCAGTTCAGCCTTGTACTCTCACCCCGCACTTTCACCAAGTGTGTGGATGCTGTTCTGGCCTCTCTGCGACTCCAGGGCATCCGCATACTGAATTACATCGACGGTTGGTTGATACTAGCTCAATCAGAGCAGATAGGGGTTCGGCATCAAGATGTTGTTCTCACTCTCATGAAAGAGTTGGGGTTAAGACTAAATGCAAAGAAAAGTGTACTTTCTCCAGTACAGGGGACCACATATCTAGGCATAGTGTGGGATTTGACCACAATGCAGGCATGTCTGTCTCCGGCTCGGATTGAGTAGATCCTCACGGCAATCAAGAGAGTGATAGAAGTCCAGTCATTTACTGTGAAACAGTTCCAGAAACTGTTGGGTCTGATGGCAACTGCATCCAGGGTGATACCTTTTGGCCTGCTGTACATGAGACCCTTGCAGGGGTGGCTCAGGACCAAAGGGTTTTCCCCAAGGGGCAACCTGCTTCACATGATCAAGGTCACGCGGCAATGCTTACGTGCCTTATACATGTGGAAGAAACCTTGGTTCGTGTCACAAGGCCCCATGTTGGGGGTACTCCATGTCATCGCGTAATGCTAATGACGGACACCTCCCTCACAGGTTGGGGAACGGTCATGGGTGGCCGCTCTGCCCAGGGTCTGTGGAAAGGTCCCCATCTCATGTGGCACATTAACTGCCTGAAGATGCTGGTCTTGTTTCGTGCATTGAAGCAATTTCTCCCAGACCTGAGAGGCCATCATGTGATAGTTTGCACAGACAACAGATCATTGGTCTCAGACATCAACTGCCAGGGGGTCTGCACAGATCCTTCTGTGGGCCCTGGGGAAACTGCTTTCCCTGAGGGAAGTGTACATTCCTGGGCACCTCAGTCAGGGAGCAGACATCCTGTTGAGGCAGGGGCTGAGGCCTGGGGAATGGAAGCTCCACACTGAGGTGGTGGAGCAGATTTGACAGAAGTTTGGTAGAGCCCCGGTAGACGTGTTTGCATCTTGAGAGACCTCACAATGTCCCCTGTGGTTCTCCCTCACACATCCGGCTCAGCTGGGGCTGGATGCCATTGGGTGGTTGTTCTGCATGCTTAGTAAACAAACTCCGGTTAGTCCAGAATGCAGCAGCTAGAGTTCTTACTAGAACCAGGAAGTATGACCATATTAGCCTGGTCCTGTCAACACTGCACTGGCTCCCTATCAAACATCATATAGATTTTAAAATCTTGCTTATTACTTATAAAGCCCTGAATGGTTTAGCACCTCAGTATTTGAATGAGCTCTTGTTACATTATAGTCTTCCACGTCCGCTGTGTTCTCAAAACTCTGGCAATTTGATAATACCTAGAATATCAAAGTCAACTGCGGGCGGCAGATCCTTTTCCTATTTAGCACCTAAACTCTGGAATAACCTACCTAACATTGTTCAGGAGGCAGACACACTCTTGAAGTTTAAATCTAGATTAAAGACCTATCTCTTTAACCTGGCTTACACATAACACACTAATATGCTTCTAATATCCAAATCCGTTAAAGGATTTTTAGGCTGCATTAATTAGGTAAACCGAAACCGGGAACACTTCCCATAACACCTGATGTACTTGTTACATCACTAGAAGAATGGCATCTACGATAATATTAGTCTGTTTCTCTCTTATTCCGAGGTCACCGTAGCCACCAGATCCAGTCTGTATCCAAGACAGTGGGTCACTGCAGTCACCCGGATCCAGTACATATCCAGCCCAGATGGTGGATCAGCACCTAGAAAGGACCTCTACAGCCCTGAAAGACAGTGGAGACCAGGACAACTAGAGCACCAGAGACAGATCCCCTGTAAAGACCTTGTCTCAGACGACCACCGGGACAAGACCACAGGAAACAGATGATTCTTCTGCACAATCTGAATTTGCTGCAGCCTGGAATTGAACTGCTGGTTTCGTCTGGTCAGAGGAGAACTGGCCCCCCGACTGAGCCTGGTTTCTCCCAAGGTTTTTTCTCCATTCTGTCACCGATGGAGTTTTGGTTCCTTGCCGCTGTCGCCTCTGGCTTGCTTAGTTGGGGACACTTCTTTACAGTGATATCGTTGACTTGATTGCAAATTATTGCACAGATGCTATTTAAATTGGACTGAGCTGCATGATGACATCACTGAATTCAATGATGAACTGCCTTTAACTGTCATTTTGCATTATTGACACACTGTTTTCCAACTGTGAACTGCCCTTTAATTTTTTCCTAATTAATGTTCAGTTGCTTTGACGCAATCTGTTTTGTTTAAAGGATAACGTCAGCTGCTAGTAGCCTCATTCCGACCGCCCCGCTCACAGTACTCCTGCATAGAGTTCACCAGGACGGGGTTCGTCTCCTGTTTGTAGCCCCCTACTGGCCGGGGCAGCCATGGTTTGCAGACCTGGTAGCCCTGATCGATGACTCTACATAGGAGATTCCCGTCCAGCGGGATCTCCTCTCTCAGGTGGGAGGCACCATCTTTCACCCCTGCCTGAAGTTGTGGAAGGTGTGGGTGTGGCCCCTGAGGGGACACAGCTCTTCACATCTTGTCTCTCAGCTGAGGTTGTTGAGACCATCCTCCAGTCCAGAGCTCCCTCTACAAGGAAATTGTACACTGCTAAGTGGCATCTATTCACTTCATGGTGTGACAGCCATCAGTTAGACCCAGTCAATTGTCCTGTTGGACCAGTGCTGGAATTTCTGATATATACACAACATTTTTACCAGCGCTCCACTCCAGCTGCCAGTAACAGCGTCCACACACTCTCTCTACAAAAGACCTGAGGCCAACAATCAAATCTGTCTGAATTATCAGGATACGACTGGACTGTGTCAGTAAAAGTAATCACTCTGTTTCTCTCAGAAAGATGGAGTCCTTGTGTCATTATGTACGGATAAGTACTCTGGAGGGATGTTCTGATGTAAACTATGGCAAAATTTAAATGAAAGTTACTGTATTGAACAGTATGCCATATGCTTATGTATGCCATATATCCATTTCAAAGGTACAAAATTACTGTATGTGGGATATTGATTGAAAGAGACTGGGTAGAATTCACAGTTATACTTTTACTAGTGGTCTGATCAAAAAAAAAAAAGAAAAAAAAAAACCTTTACAATGTTATTGTGATATAGAAAAGGAACAAGAAATATGGGCACAAAGATAAAAAAATAAATAAATAAGTCCACTGTCAGAATTTGTAACTCTTCTTTTGTGCTCTGTCTATACAGTATATGCTTTCCTACTGAAGATTCATGAGATGAACCTTTGAGCTATTTCAGAGAAATGGGGTCCCACTTTATATTAAGTGGCCTTAAATACAATGTACTTACATTTAAATTAATATATTGGTACAATGCACTTATTGTGTACATACATGTTTTTAAATTGTGCTTATATTTTAAAAATACCTGCATGTAATAACATCTGTAATTAATTTCTGTAATTACATTTATAATAACACTGTTGACCCATCCCTTACAACTTAACCCACCCTTAATCCTACCTATACCACCAAATCTGTCCCTAACTTACTCGTATCCCACCTCAATAGCAGCAAACATGTTTTGCAATACACTATGAACACATTAAGTACAGTGTACTTATTTTTTGATGTAAGTACATAGTAGTTAAGGCCACTTAATATAAAGTGCGACCAGAAATGGTTTATCATTGGTTGATCTACATTCTCTTCATTAGTCAAGATTCACTTGCACAATTCATGCCAAATTTACAAAAAGTATAATACTTATGTCTAGAAAAATATATATGTACGTATAAAAAACAAAAAAAATGTGCTTGGCAGTTTGACAACTAGATGAACCATTTTGCATTTAATGACTTATACGATGAACTAAAGACTAGATGCTATTGCACAAAAAAAAAACTATATAATACATTTTGAGCAACATGACATTAGCAACTGACAATGTAGGAAACCACAGATAAATGTGCATAATCAATTGCATGAATGTACAAAAGCAATCACAACTTGTTCAAAAGAATGAGAAACTGGTTTTATGATGTGTATAAATGACTAGATGACGTGGAGGTTGTACAAGTAGTTTTGAGAATTTCATTTCTAATTTGAGAAATGCAGTGACTGAGAAATACTGTAAGAGACATTTAAGACACAAGAAGCACGATGCCCAGTTCAAGACAGCAGTCCAAAACAGTTAATACAAAAGTTCATTTCAGGAATTAACAAATTTGCGTCGATAAGTTTGACGTACAGTACAAGTACAAAACCTACGGACAGAAAGTCCAACGTTGTGCTGAAAGATGCACAATACACACTCTTCCAGCCCAGGATGAAGTCATTATGCACATTAACAATAATTTGGGACAAATCTAATGTGATTTTATGGAAAAAGGTTTGGATTTGGATTTGGAACAGCACACTGAGTCGCCGTGGACAGTCTGTTAAACTGAAGTATAAAGCAACTGTTAGCTATAATAACCACAAAATAAAAACATAACTGAAATAAGTGCATGCGGTTTATGCACATGAAAGTTGTGTTGTTGCAACAGTAAATTTTCTTTCAGAATCATTCTGGGTCCAATGTGATTAATATCCAAATAAAGTTATGTGTGCCCCCCAACCCCAACCCCACCTCCCCCCCTCCCCCCCCCACTCCCCAAAAAATGCTTTTGTTCCCCTTGTATATATTGAAATATGTTAATGTATGTTGAAAGCTCCTTTGAGTTATGCTATGTTTCTTTCTGTTGTTTCAAAATTTAAAGCACAATCACTTTCCCTTGCCAGTGAGGACTACACCAGCAGCCTTCTATCTGCAACAACAGGTGAAGTCAGAACATGAACAATTTTTACAAAAAGTTCATAACACACACAAACAAACACACACACACACACGCACACACACACACATACACACACAGTCTGTTTGGACAATAAAGAAGTTGAGAACAATTATTGTCTGTTCAAGGGTTTTTATTTATAAAAAGAGAGATGCGTAGTCCAGGCACTTGCGCAGCGCCAATTTTATGTCATCCCACTTGTGTTGGGGCACTTGATTTTTTAAGAAGTTAAAGTAAATATATTATAAAACTGCATGCTTTCAAGGATGCACATTTAATACACAATGGGCTGAGTATGAACATATAAGGTATGCAAACCTATGCCCTTGGCACTCTCATACCGTAAATCCTCTCTAAGGACATAAATAGAAGATTCATTGTGTAGTCAGCCTTATTGATTATAGTGGAACTTTGTGAGATCGAGATTAATGAGTGACAACTTTTTAGTGATTAAAAAGGAGCGCTCTTCGCACGCTGTCTAGGCAATAATGGGCTTGTTGCATATCGCCACAATCTTGGATTAAGGGTCTAGCGAGTATGGGCATAAACACTTCCGATTTTGCAAAACACCAGTGCAGAGAGCCGGAGAAATATTACCTTCTATATATATTTTACAGGATTTATAATATCACTTAAAATGCAACTAAGATCTACATAGATATTATATCTATAGCTATTACTATATCGTGTGCAGTGTGAATGCTGTAAGCTGTTAATATGGTGCTGATATAAACACATATGAAACGAGTGTCAGCAATATTTCATCAGTGTCTAGTGTTAAATTCAATTCAATTCAATTCAAGTGTATTTGTATAGCGCTTTTTACGATACAAATCATTACAAAGCAACTTTACAGAAAATTAAGTTTCTACAATATTTAGCAGTAGCTTATCAGTGGTGACTGTCATTTCATGTGCATATAGCAGAAATGTTCAGAAAAATCAATAAAAAAGACGTAAACAAACAGACGATTAACACATTCGATGTTACGATTTATTGAGATTTTTGTTTGCTTATTACAGGCTAGACAATGGTGTCTCTGGGTTAGCATCATCTGAGGTCCTCTGAGGGGCTGGCATCATCTCTTCTCAGGTGTTCTGGATCCAGACTGGAGCTTGTGTAAATCCTAGTTACCACGGGATGTAAATCCCGTGGCAAAGCAGAGGAAACAAATAGAGACATAATTAGCGTAGCTGCTGTTCCAGCCAAGTAAAATTAATTCGTTTAACCCAAGCTAAAGAATAATAATGCACATTTGATCAGATATAACTGCAGTCCAAAATTATGAGATGCATTATTTGAATGCTTGGCCAAAGAGGTGTGTTTTTAATCTAGATTTAAACAGAGAGAGTGTGTCTGAACACCGAACATTATCAGGAAGGCTATTCCAGAGTTTGGGAGCCAAATGCGAAAAAGCTCTACCTCCTTAAGTGGACTTTGCTATCCTAGGTACTATCAAAAGTCCAGCATTTTGTGACCTTAGGGAGCGTGATGGGTTGTAACGTGGTAGAAGACTAGTTAGGTACGCAGGAGCTAAGCCATTAAGGGCCTTATAAGTAAGTAATAATATATTTTGTAACTGATACGGAACTTAATAGGTAGCCAGTGCAGAGACTGTAGTATTGGGGTAATATGATCATATTTTCTTGACCTGGTAAGGACTCTAGCCGCTGCATTTTGGACTACCTGTAGCTTGTTTATTGAGGATGCAGGACAACCACCTAGCAGTGCATTACAATAGTCCAGTCTAGAGGTCATGAATGCATGAACTAGCTTTTCTGCATCAGGAACAGGTAACATGTATCGTAGCTTGGCAATGTTTCTAAGATGGAAGAATGCTGTTTTTGTAACATGGGAAATATGATTTTCAAAAGACAAGTTACTGTCTAATATAACACCCAGATTTTTTTACAGTAGAGGAAAACAGTAACAGTACATCCGTCTAGTTGCAAATTGTAATCTACGAGATTCTGTGTAATGTTTTCTGGTCCAATAAGTAATATCTCTGTCTTATCTGAATTTAATAGGAGAAAGAATATTGGTCATCCAATCTTTTACATTTTTAACACACTCTATTAGCTTAGATAATTTAGAAGTTTCACCTGGTCTTGTTGAGATATATAGTTGAGTATCATCAGCATAACAGTGGAAACTAATCCCGCATTTTCTAATGATATTGCCAAGGGGCAACATGTATATTGAAAATAGCAGAGGACCTAGGACAGATCCTTGTGGGCACTCCATATTTTACTGGTGATAAATGAGATGACCCCCCATTTAGATAAACAAAGTGGTAGCGATCGGACAGGTAGGATCTAAACCATCTTAAAGCCTGCCCTTGGATACCTGTATAGTTTTGTAATCTATCTATGAGTATGTCGTGATCTATGGTGTCAAACGCAGCACTAAGATCAAGTAAAACTAGCAATGAGATGCAGCCTTGGTCTGATGCAAGAAGCAAGTCATTTGTTAATTTTAACAAGTGCAGTTTCTGTGCTATGATGGGGCCTGAAACCCGACTGAAATTCTTCATAGAGATCATTTTTTTGCAGGTAGGAGCACAATTGAGCAGACACAACTTTTTTCTAAAATTTTAGACATAAATGGAAGATTTGAAATGGGTCTGTAATTTGCCAGTTCACTAGTTGTGGTTTCTTAATAAGAGGCTTAATAACCGCCAGCTTGAATGGTTTTGGGACGTGACCCTAAAGATAACGACGAGTTAATAATATTGAGAAGCGGTTCTTCTGCTACAGGTAACAACTCTTTCAGTAATTTAGTGGGTACAGGGATCTAATAAACATGTTGTTGGTTTAGATGCAGTGATAAGTTTATTTAGCTCTTCCTGTCCTATAGTTGTAAAAGCACTGCAGTTTATCTTTGGGTGCGATAGATAAACCTAAAGTATTAGACGCTGTAGAATCTACATTTGTTATTGTATTTCTGATGTTATCTATTTTATCATTGAAGAAATTCATAAAGTCATTACTATTTAACTGTGAGGGAATATTTAGATCGGGTGGCATCTGGTTATTTGTTAATCTAGCCACTGTGCTAAATAAAAACCTTGGATTGTTTTGGTTGTTTTCTATGAGTTTGTGGATATGCTCGGCCCCCTGGCAGTTTTTAGAGCCTGTCTATAGCTGGACATACTGTTTTTCCACGCAATTCTAAAAACTTCCAAGTCTAGTTTCTCTCCATTTGCGCTCAAGACTACGAGTTTCTTTCTTGAGAGCGTGGGTATTACTGTTGTACCATGGCACAGTACGTTTTTCTCTAACCTTTTTCAATTTGATGGGGGCAACAGCTTCTAATGTATTAGAGAAGATAGTGCCCATATTGCCAGTCATTTTGTCTGGTTCATGTGTATTTATTGGGTACACAGAGCAGTTGAGATAAATCAGGCAGGTTATTTGCGAATCTGTCTTTGGTGGCTGGAACAATAGTTCTGCCCGGACGATAACGCGAAGCTATATAGTTATTATTATTAATACGCAGAATGCACGATACAAGGAAATGGTCAGTAACATCATCACTTTGAGGTACGATATCTATGTCAGTAATATCGATTCCATGCGATATAATTAAGTCTAGCGTATGATTAAAAATGATGAGTGGGCCCGGTGACATTTTGCTTTACTCCAAAACAGTTTAATAAGTTAGTAAACGCAAGTCCTAATGCATCATTTGTATTATCAATATGAATGTTAAAATCTCCGAAAATTAGCGCTTTATCAGCGGTAACCAACAGGTCTGAGAGGAAATCTCCAAATTCTTTTAGGAATTCTGTATATGGCCCTGGTGGTCTATACACAGTAGCCAGAGAAAGAGATACGATAGATTTCTTTTGCATATCTGACAGTGTAACATTATGCATAAGTATTTCAAATGATTTAAACCTGTATCCTGTTTTCTGGGTAACACTGAGAATATCACTATATATTGTTGCAACACCTCCCCCACGACCAGTCTGACGGGGCTCATGTTTATAACACCTGTTTCTCTGTCCTCTGTGCTGCAGCTGATACAGTGTCGTGGTTTTTATGTTCATCCATCGTACACAGCACACATATACACTTCTGATCAGTGCGACAGAAAACCTCAAGGAGCTTCTCATGTTTCTGGCAGATCATCTCCTGCAGTCCTCCAGTGGCTTCAATCAAACTGTGTCTCTTTCCTTTAAACAAACTCTCATGTTGTTCGAGGTGATTCTGACAGTAAGAGTTCAGACACACCAGACAGGACTTGACGACTCTGTGTTTTCTTCCAGTACAGACGTCACACTGAACATCTCCAGCTCCAGCAGGAACCACACTTTGAAGTTTAATCTTCTTCAGTTTCTCCAGCATTTCAGCAAACACCACGTTCTTAAATAAAGCAGGTCTTGGACTGAAGGTCTGTCTGCACTGAGGACAGCTGTAGACTCTCTTCTCATCCTCTTCATCCCAGCAGTCTGTAATGCAGCTCATACAGTAACTGTGTCCACACTGGATGGTCACTGGATCCTTCAGGAGATCCAGACACACTGGACACAGGAACTGCTCCACTGAAATACATGATTCTGCCATTTTCCTTCATGTGAGTGGTGATATAAAGTTGCAACATACGTTTTGGTTTCTCTACACTGATTCTTTTTGGTTCTGTGCTTGAGAGACGGGAAAAACAGGCGTGTCTGTAAAATCCCAGATAATAGAAATGTCCACTAGGTGTCAGCCTCATACAGACACTGGGAGTTGGTGCAAAATGGACTGTTAGCACAACCAAAGAGTTAAAGTTTGGCTGGTTAGCATCCTTTACTAGAATTTTATTGTAGGCTTTTTATTGTGTAAAATTCAGTATAACTTCTTGTAGAATTTATAATAAATAATATGTTAAAGGAATAGATTTTTCCCTATAGATTTATATTAGGTCTCGTACTCTATCGCATACATTGTCAGTGTCGTGCGCTTGCTTAGACCTTTGTTATGATAAACAGTAAAGTGTGTTCAGCTGAAGAGTGTAAAGACCGTGTGACCTCGTGTGAAGACCGAAGAGTGTAAAGACCATTGACTCTACCGTGCGACTCCACCGGGCAGGGACACCGGCAAGGGATGTAAGTATTGTTTTGATTAATCTTTTTTTACTTCTACTTGTTTCACTTCTATTTCAGTTTTTATAACCAATTATTACTATGTGTTTCCAGATCCCTACTATCACTACCACTCGCAAACCACGCATCACACAATGTAGGCAGCACAATCCTAACAACCTGCACACTCTGCCTATGTCTGCTAATACACTATATTTTTCTATTGGTCTCTGGAATTTCCAGTCTGCTGCAAACAAAGCCAATTTCATTACTTCTATTTCTAGAGTCATTCAAAGCTTAATCTTATGGCCCTGACAGAGACCTGGATCAAACCAGAGGACACTGCTACATCTGCAGCACTCTCCAATAATTTCTCATTTTCCCACTCCACCCGTTTGACTGGAAGAGGTGGAGGTACTGGTCTGCTCATCTCTAATTGGAAATTTAATCCTTTACCATCTTTGGGTATCAACAGCTCCTTTGAATCTCATTCAGTTACTGTTACCTACCCTCTTAAAATACATTTTGTAGTCTTCTAACTACCACCAGGACCACTAGGTAACTTTTTGGATGAATTAGATGTGCTGCTCTCAACCTTTCCTGAGGATGGTACTCCCCTAGTTATGCTTGGAGATTTCAACATCCACCTAGATAAACCTCTATCTGCTGACTTCCACACTCTGCTTGCCTCTTTTGATCTCAACCTAGTGTCAACTACTGCTACTCATAAATCAGGCAACCAACTGGACCTTATTTACACACGACACTGCTCCACTGATCATGTACTGGTTACTCCACTGCACACCTCAGATCACTTCCTCCTCACTCTTAAATTAAATTTATGCATTAACAATAATCAACTATCAAAATCTACTTACATAACATTCAGGCTATAAAATTTTACCTATCATGTGTTCCCGGGGAATCGAACCCCCAACCTTGCGCTTGTTAACGCAATGCTCTACCACTTGAGCTACAGGAGCTCTTAACCTCAACATGGTTCCTGACACATCACTTACCCCTCCACATGTCATCTTTCGACGTAACCTATGCTCACTCTCACCCTCTGCAATGGTTTCATCTTCGCTTCCTTTCCCTAAACTGTTAGCATCTTTTGATGCTAACAGTGCTACTGATACTTTCTGCTCCACCATTACATCTTGTTTAGACACTGTTTGCCCCTTCTCTTCCAGGCCAGCCCGTACCACCCCTTCTGCCCCTTGGTTATCTGATGTTCTACGCGAACATCGTTCTAAGCTTAGAGCTGCTGAAAGGTTGTGGCGCAAATCCAAAAATACTACTGAGCTTAATGTGTATCAGTCACTCCTCTCTTCCTTTTCTGCTAATGTCTCCACTGCTAAAAAGGACATACTACCATAACAAAATTAACAATTCGTCTAACTCTCGCATGCTTTTTAAAACATTTTCCTCACTCCTTAGTCCTCCTCCTCCCCCTCCTGCTTCATCTCTAATAGCTGACAACTTTGCCACGTTTTTCATTAATAAAATTAAAAACATCAGTGCACAATTTTCCACACCACAATCTATCAAGCATATCTCACCAGCAAACATACACTCATTCACATCCTTCTCTTCACTCTCTAAGGTTTACAATTAATCCAGAACGTGGCAGCAAGATTAATTTTTAATGAGCCGAAAAGAATGCACGTCACACCTCTGTTTATCAATTTGCACTGGCTACCAATAGCTGCTCGCATAAAATTCAAGGCATTGATGTTTGCATACAAAACCACCACTGGCTCTGCACCCCTTTACCTAAATTCATTACTTCAGACTTATGTGCCCTCTAGAAGTTTGCGTTCTGCAAGTGAACATCACTTGATTGTGCCATCCCAAAGAAGCACAAAGTCACTTTTACGGACTTTTAAATTAAATGTTCCCTCCTGGTGGAATGACCTCCACAACTCAATCCCAGCAGCTGAGTCCTTAGCCATCTTCAAGAATCGGCTTAAAACACATCTCTTCCATCATTATTTGACCCTCTAACTTTTGCACTCACTATTCTAATTCTATTAAAAAAATAAATAAAAAATCTAACTGCCTTTCTAATCTTTTTGTATTCTATCTATTTTCTTTTCATTTATTATACAATTATAAAAAAGACCTCTAACACTAGCTTGCTCTATTCTTTTTCTATTCTATCTGTTTTCTTTTTATTTATTATATTATTTAAAAGCCCTTACTACGTGTACTGCATTTAATGTAAATGTAAATATTACAAGGCATGTTGTAGCTATTGGTTCTAAATGTGCAGGCTGTAGTTTCTTCTTAACAAATGCTATAAAGATTAATTTCAAAAAGTCATTATTGGCCTGGTAATGATAAATAGGCTAGTCTTATTATAACAAATGCTACAGTTAAGAATTATGGTACATTTTCACAAGAGCAAGTACAAGTCAGAATCAAGAGCCATGTGTAAAATGGGTTCTATGAGTGATGGAAAAACCTGGCCTTCAGATATTCCAAGAGATGGCATAGATTCAATCATTAAGAGCCTGATGAACTGTTAGGGAGTAAGAAATAAACAATATCAATATAAGAAAACATTAAGTTAGATTGACATGGCATGCTGAATTAGAACATTCTGTCAAACTATAGCCTGTAAGTGCCTAAATAATCTAAAATACATTATATATCCTATGCAAACAAGTTATTGTTAACTATGCTGTTACTTTATTGCAGTTATGTTATCAAACAACTTTGCATGTGTAGATGATAGCACAAAAGACTATTTTACAAAAATAAATATAAAAGAAAACAAACAAATAAGTAAACCTTATGAGGGAGCATTACCCGGGACTCCACTAAACAGTTCACACTTCAATAATAAATGACAACTGTACGCGACAACAGCTGCTAGATAGATAGATAGATAGATAGATAGACAACTGTACGCGACAACAGACAGACAGCTGCTAGATAGACAGACAGATAGATAGATAGATAGATAGATAGATAGATAGATAGATAGATAGATAGATAGATAGATAGATAGATGTAACAAAGATAGTATTTACCCACCCTTAATGTACTAATAAAAAGACAGCAAATAGTGAAGACAACTTCATAATTACTGCATTGCATTAGAATGAATTACAATTGTTGCTGAATATACAAATAACAAAACTATTATAATCTGTACTTATCAAAAAATATCATAATCTTAAAACATAAAATAAATTTTGAGTGACTTTAAATTTAACATATTTATATTATCTAGAAATTCCACAATATCTATAAATTATTCCTCAGAAATTCCACAAGTCATTTCTTTCTCGCTTCTCAGCACACATAAATATATTCCCTGAAGCCGCACTCAGCAAAACAGAACTTGACCTCTACTGTAGTAGTAGAGTGTAACCCTAGCAGTTCTGGTTACTATCGCTAGAGGGCGCTATACACTTATCTAACGTTGGAAACCTACCTGTTGGTAGAAGAAGCATGTACTGCTTGTAACTCAGTTGAACCCCTCAAAAAAAAAAAAAATAAAAAAAAAATTAATAAATAAATAAAAAAAAAAAAAAAAAAAAAAAAAACTTCCCCAAAGGCAGTCACAAGTATCGCTGGTATATTTGTAGAAATAGCAAAAAATGCATTGTATGGGTCAAAATTATTGATTTTTCTTTTATGACAAAAATCATTAGGATATTAAGTAAAGATCATGTTCCATGAAGACATTTTGTAAATATATCAAAACTTAATTTTTGATTAGTAATATGCATTGCTAAGAAACTTCATTTGGACAACTTTAAAGATGATTTTCTCAATATTTAGAATTTTTTTTTTTTTTTTTTGCACCCTCAGATTCCAGATTTTCAAATAGTTGTATCTCAGCCAAATATTGTCCCCCTAACAAACAATGCAAAGCTTATTTATTCAGCTTTCAGATGATGTATAAATCTCAATTTAAAAAAAAAAAAAAAACCTTTATCACTGGTTTTGTGGTCCAGGGTCACATATGCATGAATATTATGCACTTGTTTATTTCTGCACGTTTCAGTGAAATTCACTACAATACAGTGGTAGGACAGTTGGACATGTATTGATCAGTGTGTTTGGCTAATATTGCTTTTCAGTTGTTGTTGCTGTTTTTATTTCAGAAACAAGGCATGGCTGAATTTGCATTAATTCTTGTGATTGCAAGATCACAAAACCATGGAGGGACTGCTAATAGGGAAAACCAGATTGTCGTAACCTTGGATAAGTATTGTTATGTTAACCAATTAGAAATGAGCTTTAGGGCTAAAGTCACATGCATCTCTCTACAGTAACAGCTGAAGCAGTCCCTAGATCAGTGCAGTCCTGCTCCAGGAGGCCAATATACTGCAGAGTTCAGCTCAAAACCTAATTTAACACACCGGAACCAGACATTCAACATTCTCAGCATCACTAGAAACTTTCAGACAGGTGTGCTGGGGCAAAACTAAGTTGGAGCAAAACTTTGCAGAATATTGTCTCTCTAGGAAAAGGATTGGAGATCCCTATAACTCAACTAGAACGTTTCATTCCCAGACCCTCACTGATTAACCAACATAGTGTCATGCATCGCTGGAGAAACTATGGTGAATATCTGCTTATTCACATGACACAACAGTAGATACGTTTACAATTTCCTCTCAAAAAGCAGCCTTTTGTTTCAGTTGTTTGTAGGATGTTGCACATATTTTGGTGTCCTGTCTACGACTGGAGTGGTCTGCAGAAATCTGTTTTAGATCATGTTTCAGTTATTTAGTCAAGGGATTATCGGGCTTTCTTTTCAAATTCAAATAAACCCAATCTACCTTTTTTATGTAATTGACATTAAACAATAGTTTACCTAAAATAAATTTCATAATGTTCCCATCGTCATTGTCACTGCAAACCAGAACAACAAGGCAGTGACTAACTATTGATGTTAAATTAACGTAATACTGTTTCATGAACTAAATAACAGGACCTGAACAGGGTGCGTGATTATTTTGCACACAATTTTTACACAATTGTAAAAGTTACCACTCTACACCACATGAGTTAAATAAAAAAAAATAACAGTAACCAATTGAACAATTACATTTGCAACAATAACATTTGCAGAAAGCAAAATAAGCTTAATGCAAAATAGTAAACCTAATTTAGGGATAGAAAAGACAGCACAAGAACAAACATAATATAATGTTTGAAAAGTACTGTGTAAGCTATTCACAGTTTGTGAAAATGAAAATATTAAAAACAATTAGAGAATGTTAAAAAATATTGTTAAATGCAGTTTTATTGTGTTCTCATATTTACTATTATTTTTTATTTATTTTGCATACTGTGTTATTGTAAAGTCATAATGTTAATACTGTTTTGATCTGTTTGCTATTTGCACTGAATACTGTTTACTATTTTTCATTGGTGAATTGTACTAAAACTAGTTAGGTCAGTTTAGCCCGCAAACATTATAATAATCATTCATTATAATAACAGTTCGTGCAACCCACAACAATTAAAAAATAAAGAAATAAATAAAATAAAATGTTAAAAATGTCCCTTTTACATGGAAAAGGGATTTAACACAAGCACCTTTTTAATAGTGACGATAACGAAATGCTGTCATAAAACCAAGTCAGTTTTTGTAAGGGAAGCGTCCTGTGATAGCACACATAGCGTACATCACGGAGACGTCTATTTGACATCTGCAAGATGTATTTTTTAGAGTTTTGCTCATCTGCAATAGCCTACATCTGCAAGATGACTTTTAAGAATTGCAGGGCTTAAAGTTCTCCGGCACCGTGCCGGATCTCCAGCGTGCAGTGTTTGTCTGCGGGGAAAAAAGATAGTCGTCCTACATTTAAAAACACTTGTTGATATCACATTCGAGTTCACCTACCAATGTATGAGAGGAGCACAGCTTTCACTCTCAACCAAACTAACATTACTAGTCAGTCAGAACACGAGAAGCCCATAAGCCCATAAGAGTCGCAGCTGATGAATAGTGATGGGAAGTTCAGATCATTTTACTGACTCAGACCTTTGAGTCTCGTTCAGCAAAATAAAAGAAACATCTTTTTTCGAGTCATTTCATTCATTTTAGCAAAATGTAATTCAAATTTGACATGTTACCTGGGTCTTTAGCCTATGATTAGCTCACCTCACCTCTTATCTGACAAGTCTTCGGGTTTGAGTCGTTCGTTCATCACGTGACAGACCCACATGCTAAACCTATGCAGTCTGAGCCGGAAAGAGAATTGATTAATTCATCTTTCGAGTCTTTCAAATCGCTTGTTCTTTTGTCACGTGATGTGACAGCATTGGATAGAGAAATTAATTTCCTTACAAACGGGTGCATAGTTATTATTATTATTATTATTATTATTATTGTTATTATTATTATTATTATTATTATTATCATCATTATAATAATTATTATTTACTCTTACAGTTACGTGATACGTTTCTGGTCTCAAATTGTAGCTTTTTATTTCTTACAGTTTATAAATGTGTGAATTTCTGTCATGATGGTTCTTTTCCATAACACTGAATGTATTAACAAATGTAATAAAGAGTTGGTTATTATTAAGTCTCTTTCCAGCTCAGACTGCATAGGTTTAGCTTATGGGGCTGTCACGTGATGAACGAACGACTCGAAAAACCCGAAGACTCGAAACAGGTGAACTAATTTCAGTACAGAACCCATAGGAAGTTCACTCCCCGAGAGACTCGTTCGTACCGAGTCACGTTAAAGATTCGTTCAAAATGAATGAATCGTTCAAGAACGACCCATCACTACTGATGAATGTAAAAGAAGCCTGTGTCTCCAGCACGACACATTGAAAAAAGCTGCGAGGGCGCAATGGTCAAAGATTTCCATCTAGCATCATATTTACATAGGAAAGCTATTAATAAAGCAGCAGAGCTTTGTAAACAGCTCAGAGTTATCAGGTCATCTTCATAAGAACGATAAGATTGGCAGAACGAATTTACCGATATTTGAAAAGGTCCTGTTCACACATGTTCTCTTACTCTTATAATTTACCAGTAAAGACTGGATGTGTGAAAGGGGCTAAACTCTTCCTCTGCATATGCGGTGAGTTTGGGTTGCTTAACATTCATCCTGGAAAACTCACTTGATTTGTAATGTAATTCATTTAAACCAATGAAAACACAGGAGAATTCATCAACACATTTTTAAATATGCCATTTATTGTACATCGCGATTTCAGAATAAAAGTTTCTTACTTTGCATGTGGCCAAATATTAAAATGAAATGGGTTTAAATGTTGTTGAATCACATGTAACATGACCAGGGGTGCGTTTCACAAAACCATAGTTGCTAACTAAGTTAGCTACTTTGGTGGTTGCAATGCAATTTCCCATTGCCAACCAACTAAGTTGCTAACAGGTTAGCAACTATGGTTTTGGGAAACGCACCCCAGGCCGATGGCGCTCTCTGCAGGTACTTGTTATAATATAGGAATATTACATTGTGTATTTAATAGTGTTGTTCAATAAAACCATGTGCTTGGTTTTGATGCTTTATTTGAGGCCAGTTATTATTGTTACTTTGTATATAAATATAGTCATATTAAAGCCTGGTTTCCCACTTATTTCTATTTGTATTACTAAAAAACATCAGATTACTCACTTGTCAAAATAATCAGTAGATTACTTGATTAGCAAAATAATAATTAGCTAGTTAAGCTCTAGATTAGTTAAAACATTTCAAAATAAAACTCCATTGTTTTACTTTTTGTGATTAAAATATATATATATTGTAATTTGAAAAGTTCTTAAAGTATTAAAACATTCTCGTTCTAGTGAACTAAGTATCTGCATTTTGTCTCACCTTGTGAGCTAAGAGTATTTTCACACCCCTAGTGTCTATGAGCGTGATAAAGCTCATAATTATCCAAGTGTATGACATTCTTCAGGTTAAATCATATATTCATGAAAACAAAAAACAAAAAAAAAAACACTCTGATTAAGGAAAGCGATAAATTTGCCATAGTATCCCCTCACAGTTATTGCATTCTTTCCATGTGCTGCACTTTATTTGTACCATTTTGTTTTATTAGTTTATTTATTCGAATTTGAAAGATAATAGCAGTATTGATTGATTAGTGAAATCCGATTTTAGTCCTTGAAAGCCAAAAAAAAAAAAAAAAAAAAAAAAAAAAATAGTGCGAGTCCTTGAACGTCCTGGAATTTTATTTTGCAGTATCTGTACGAACCCTGTTTAAGTTACCAGTTCTTCGACCATTTTAATGTTTTTGATGTTGAACTGAACTGTAGTTTTCTGTAGTAAACTGTCTTTGTATATTTCCTATTTTATATTCATTTCCTAGTATTTGATTTACCATTATTTCTTTTGAACAAAACAATTTCAGAAATGTCATGTTTTAGATTGTAGGTCATCTTGTACCCTGTCAAGGACAAAGCTAACCAGCAAAACTTGATATCAAAAGCGTCCTAAATGTTACACGTGTTTGCATCATATTGTAGTGAGTAACTTTCTTGGTATTGCTGTTTCAAATAACCCTCCATAATCTGTAGTCTGAGACTGTCAAAGGCTAATGGCAATGGCAGATACGTTAGTTAGTTTCAAGGAAAATCATTTTCTTTTTTTGTTTGCCAAATAACCCTGTGTATGTGTCCGCCCCCGCGACCCCCGAGCCCCGGAAAAAACGGTCAGGCTCAGGGCTTTTTGTTTCTTCCTCTTCTTCTTCTTCTTCTTTTTTTTTTTTTTTTTTTTTTTTTTTTTTTCCCTTTAACCTCTGGAATTGCATTTAAGCATCTGCTTTGTACAATCATCTGAGAGACGTCTTTAAGATACATTCTAAATGATAAACATTTTAATGACATTTTCTTTCTCTCGACATTTGTAATGAACGTCCTAGACGTAGTCTACGTGTGCTACGATGTTGTGTAAAGCTTCACTTATGACTCTACAACTAAGCAACTGCAGAACGGTGTCTTTTATTTTAATTTCTAATTTGTGCATTTGAGATATGCTTTCTACAGCATCACATGCAGTCGGTTTAATATCACTCCATGAATTAGGCTTCACTCTTTATTTTGATGCGCTTCTCGTTACCGGTTTGATCATTTATTTTGCCAGTATTAAATCGGTGTGTGGCTGAAATGTTGTCCGAAGAGAGCGATATTTCGGCAGAAACAGCTGGCATGTGAGACATTCTTTATCAAAATCGGGTTGTTCTGAGACTCGTTGCCTGTCAGTCTCATTAGATGTGAGGAAATTAGAAAAGAACGCATGTTAAGTGCAATCTCTGCGTGCACTTGTTTTCGTCCAGTAATCAAGCACCTAGAGACCTCTTTATTAGCTGTTATTGTCATGCCCACTGCACGCCACTGAAACGTATTTCCACCAAATCAATTATTATCATTTGTATTTAGGAAATACTTTTTAGCACATTAACATCAGGTACTGTAAGCTATAGCTACTTGTATACGATTAATAAAGCACAATACGGACAGGCAATTCAAACTGTAATTGACATTGGTAACACTTTCGATTAGGGAACACTATCCACTATTAACAAGTTGCTTATTAGCATGCATATTACTAGCATTGGCTGTTTATTAGTGCTTATAAAGCGCGTAATTATGCCTTATTCTGAATGACCATATTTTATTTTCTTAACTCTGTCTCTTACCTTAACATCAGTGCAACAACTGCGCTATACCTAGTTTATTGCGGGAAAACTGTTAGTTAATAGTGAATATCTGCTCACTAATCTAGTGTTAACTTTTTTTTATTTAATTTTAAATAACTGCAACTGCAAACGACAAGCAAATATTTTATTTCATTTTACTAAAGCATGCTAAGGAATAACGCAATTCGTTGTGTTTCTACAGTATATACTGAAGCTTATTTAAATCCCTTGGTGTACGTTTATTTTCCTTAAAATAATACAAAATTAAAAAAAACGTGTTGTGAGGAAGAGAAAATTGTTCCTCTTTGTATCCATGAAACTGCGTATCCATGGTAGAACAATACAAATTGAGTATATCTGCTACTTAAGTGTGGATGAACTACAAAATTATTTGTAATAACGCCGCAGAGTTGACAAGTGTACTTAAATACACTTAGTATGTTTTTTCTTTAAATTCGTGCACTTTTTTAACCTTTACATAGGGTAATATTATAAAATGATAAAATTAATAAAACTTTTTTTAGTTGACAGTAACATTACGAGCACTTTTTAAGCTCTTTTTAAGGCATGAGAGTGTTTTGCGATATGCATATGTGCCCTTTAAATTAATATATATATATTTTTTTATTACATTTGCTGTTTTTAAAGATGTAATTTCAGGCGTGGAAGTCCACATTCAACACACTTAAGTGTTGTTATTTGACAATGGATAAAATCTGTTTTGTTTTAAGTAAGACATTTTGTATTAGTTTTGTATTACTTTGAGGAAAAATCATCTACACAAAGGCATTTTAGATAAGGTTCAAAATATACACATAAATATACAATGCAAAGGCTGACGGCAAAAACTAACGCTCATACATCATTCTTGTACTTGGCACAGTGTTTAGTGTAACGGTAGATGGCGACATTGCACCACGTTTAACTTGTAAAGTTCGGTAGGCTGGTTAAGCATAGGCCTTGAGCTGAGCAGTAGGGGTTAAACTGAGTTAACCTCGGCACGCTTGTTGACCTTCTCTATTAATTCTGCTCATTAGTAATTCCAATAATCCTCAAATTCATCTAAGAGGTGGCCCCCGCTTTTATTGGACTGTCGCTTATTTCATGGGAGTCGGGAATATTGAGATTTTATTCAATCGAGATTTCATTGAGGAATTTGTTGAAGTGGGAATGAAATGTATTGAAATGTGTATTTTATTTATTAATTGTATGCTTGATTTAGAGGGCATCAGAGTGCATATAAACTAGATATTATAAGTGCGCCTATCTCGATCGAGTGTCACGGGTTAGAAAATCACTGATTATTGATCAGAAAATTGTCAAAGTGTGGCTTTCTTTGCTATGTTAGGGTTATGTTTTCTTTACCGTACCAACCCAGTTTAAATTGGTTATAATCTCCACTGTAATTTAGTATTATTATCATTTTTACAGCAAGACGCTTTCTTTTTTTTTCTTCTTTTTTTTAGTGCATTTAAAGAAGCGAGTTATTCTTATTTCTAAAATACACATTTTCACAGACAACTGACTAAATGCATACAGTAAATATTACTGGTTCAAATATTTTTACCCAAAGAAGCGTGTATTCGTGTATTGCTAATGAAAGTGGTAAACGGATTTCAGAAGGCTGTACAATTAAATAAGCCTATATTTGCTTCAAACCAGTTACAATAATGGAGGCTTTGTCGTGTTTTACGGAAAACAAAATAACTCTTTTAAACATGCTTAAGCAACAAATAAATAAATACACGTATTGGTTTTTTGAGAATACATCGTTTTATTGTACTGTACATAACTGTAATTTGTCTACTCGTAAAACTAACAAAAGTGCAATCATTATTATTCTAATACGGTTTTCGTAGGCCTTTCCTTTTACACATTAATTAGGCTACCCACAGACCTACACATTCACCCCTGCAAATATAAGAGGTGGAATTACTGAAGAGACGTCAAAAAGAAACACACAAAAGGTTTAAACAAATAAGATATTTTGCATTCGAGTGGGTTTGTGACATGCATCGATCCCCACGCCACTGAACTCAGATTTCGCGGTGTCGCTGAGTGCATTGAAACTAACTAGGTTTAATTTTACTACGACTTTACGTGCTCGGTTATTGAGCACCTTCCCCTTTTATCCTCCTTGGAAATGTGGTCAAATCAAATAAAAGACTTGTCTATTGATTAGGACTGGATAAACAGCTTTGTTAAACAACGTCTCCTCATTTGCAGACGTTTCGAGGTTTTTCCAAGATAGTAAATATATGTCATAATCTTTCCCCAAAAAAAAAAAAAAAAAAAAAAGCCCAAACGCTTTCCCTCCCTGTGGAGTCCTCAGTGCCGATCAATTCATTCCTTCCTTCATAGTTTCTCTCAGTAAATACGGAGAGATGAACGACTTCGTTTCACCGTCCATTCATTGTATTTATTCTTCATAGATAACCGTGCATCGAGCGCACACAGTCTCGTGTGTTCAGTCCGTACGTTCGGATTTATTATTTTTTTTGGCTTGTCATAGTTTAAATTACATAACGCATGGCTTTACATCTTGACAGACTCCTTGGTGATGTAGCTGTTGATGATAGTAGGATCCACTGCTGGATGGATGAAACGACGTAATACCGTTGAAGTTCAGCACAAAGTCTTTTCTGTCACAGACTGGCGAAGAGTGGGTTTGGTATCGAGACATTCCTGCTGGCGAAAAAAAAGCACCATTATTAATACAATGCTAGAATAATGTCATCATTGAAAGTATGCTTAATTGTCTTTACAGCCTTCAAAGAAAAGTGGAAGCATCAGAGCTTGTTTAGCGCTTTTTACAGAAAAGTAATATTGTTTTAGGTTTAATAAAAGACATGCTTATTACCAGCTCAGACAATGTATTCTAGTGCTTTCAACGCCATGCCAGTATTTGAAGAACAATGGTATTGTTTCCCGTAAGTGAACTCAGTTCAACCGATATCAAACTAACTCCCTTTTTTTTCAACGCATTATTATAATTATAAAATTTATTCATAGCATATTTCTTGTGTTTTCTTATATTAAAACATCATTTAAGTGGCTAAGTGTTTATTTTTTGTTCACCTGGGCCTCATACGAAGCCTCACAGTTAAAACAGCCCGCACTGGCTAAACTGAACACACGTGTAAAATCCTCTTTGGTTTGCATTAATGTCGGGTCTTCAACTACTGGCAAAGACAGCAGTGTTTTCTTAACCTTTTGAAATGATGGAAATAATAAAAAATAAAAAAATCGCAAACAGCTCACAAAGGCCTTTTGCGTCACACATCTGCTATTTTCCTAATTATACTGTGTCTCCAAAACAGTAGTGTAGGAAAATCAACTCAAAGAGTGTGAATAATTCTCAACTGCCACGCACAAACTTTAATTCATAAGTCTAAATGCGCCCTTAGCACACGTAACACATGTAGGCCTCTGAGAAATAAAGAAGAAAAAAATACATGTCCCAGTTTGAGGGAATAAAAAAAAATAAATAAAAAATATATGATTATACAACTCGCACGACTCTGGAATCTGCCCTTTCTATAAATACTATGGTCCCTAATTGTAAATAGTTATCGATGAACAGACATAATGATTGCAATAAAATGCATTTTTAAAAGCATTAATGAAATTGCTTCGACAATCTGTACTACTTCAGTACATCGAAAAAGGCTAAATTGTTACACATGATGTCCGCTAAAAACACATGTCCTTCTGTATACAAACTTGATTTGTGTGCTTAAATTAAAATATTTAGGCAGGCTTTTCGTTTTAAACGACATCACATTAAAATGTTTTTAAAACAACAGCAGCTACATTGATTTTTGTTTATGGGAAACTGCACTCTAAAAAAAATGCTGGGTTGTTTTAACCCAACTTTGGGTCACATATGGACTAATCCAGCTGTTGGGTTAAATTTTTACATTATTTGTTTTAACCCAAATGTTGAGTTAGTCCATACTTGACCCCAAAGTTGCATTGAAACAACCCAACATTTTTTAGAGAGTAGCCTCCCTAAGTATTCTATAAATGCCTTCTTAGACCTTTATACAGAAATATCAAATCGAGAGACTGTAAAGAGTGCGTGCTTTACCTGAGATGTCGGCCGACTCTCTGCCGTTGTGATGCAGATAGCCCTGCTCCAGAGAATAAGGCGGCATACTCGAGTGTAATCCAGAGGAGTTTGGGCTGCTGGAGGCTAGCGGCTGCTGTTTAATGTAAGGAGACACACCTGATGAAGCCCAATGTGCCGAGGCGGCTCCATACGGCGAATGGCACTCCAGAGAGCCGCTCATGGCCGGCGGAGAGTGCAGCGGACTGTTGCTGTTTTCTGGGCCGTACTCGCCGTTGGAAGCGACTTGGCATGCCGTCATGTATGTAGAACCCGAGCTGGGCGACATGTGTGAGACATGATGGCCTGCTGTACTGAGGCCATCGTAACCCGCGTGAACGCCAGGCACAGGGTTGCTCATCATGTCCAGATTGTAGCCGTTGGCGTGGCAGGCCAGCGACGCGGAGGGCGACTGGAAGTCGAAGTTTTGGGGCAGCATCGAAGCGCCGAAGCCGATGCCGTTCATCATGCGGTACATGGGTTTGAGAGCCTGGCATTTCCTTCGGAAACCACGGGGCCTGCGTCGGAAAGAGCCCTCCTCGAACATGAACTCGCTCCCGGGGTCGATGGTCCAGTAGTGGCCTTTTCCCGGCCGCCCGAGGCCTTTGGGAAGTTTGATGAAACACTCGTTAAGAGACAAATTGTGTCTGACGGAATTTTTCCAGCCTTGGTAGGAACCCCTAAAAAACGGGAAACGCGCTTGGAGGAACTGATAGATTTCACTCAGCGTTAACCTTTTGGTCGGAGAGCTCTGTATCGCCATGACTATGAGGGCGATATAGGAGTAAGGCGGCTTTTCGGGGCGCCTCATGCCCGAGTTGGACTTCTTGCCCTTGCTGCCGGTCGCAGCTGTGCTCTCCACCACTGTCTGCGTGCCCTGAAGCGCCGAGTGCATGGCACTGGATGCGGGGCTGGATCTGATGGGAGCCGGCGTGTCCAGCTGCTGCTGAGAGCTCTCAGTCGTCATTGCTAAGCCTTGTAGCCCAAACGAAGATGGACGGATGTAAAAAGACGGGTTCAGTCTTCAAAGAATGCGAGTCGGGGCTAAAAATACGGGAGAAACGTCGCGTACTCCAAGCAAATCTCTCTTAAAAGCCAGTGTCTCTCCGAGGTCAGTGCGCCACAATTGTGCTCCTGGTTGAAGCCACCAGATGTGTGTCGCCAGGATAGCGACCCCTCCTTAGTCTCTTGGTGGCCATCGCGAAGACTAATCCTTTAAGAGAAGGAAACTCAATGCTCCAGAGTCCTCTGGCGCAAAGACGTGCGGCCAAACAAAACGCGACCACCTATCAATTCGTAAATCTCTCTCTGCCCCCTAGATCCCCGCTAAATTCCTCCAAGAAATCTTCTCAAACTGCGGAGACCCACCCCTTTTCCATGTCTGGCATGCCTCCAGCTATCGGTCTGGCAGGAGGCTGTGCAGAGTCCGAGCAGAGAGACTCCCCACCTCCCCTCTGACAGCCTAAATACACGCAATAACGCCATTTATCAAGCCTAGTCCGACGTTTCAATCAACAGCGCCACACGCCAAACACCGGGGCGAAGGCTGTCAGAGCTCCAGTAATTAATGGCGTGTTTTGGTGAGATTTCTGGCACTGGAGGACGTGAGGTTGAAATAGAAAAGCACTTCTAGTGTGTTTGACCGTCGAGGGAACAACGTACGAAGCAAGAGTTCATCGCTTCACCTAGGAGAGAAGAATGCGAGCACGTAAGGCAGTGACCTGGTTGAGCATCTTGTCAAGTACGCATGATGGGGGTGGGCGAAAAAAGTCCGTCTCCAAGTGTATACAAGTTCTTGCAAAGGGCTGTTCTGGATAAATGATTTTGACATGAGTGGAAGCAGGCTTTTTCCATCAGCCGCTGCGCCAGTGCTCGGATACCACACACAGCGCAGTGTCAGTTTACCATCCCAGACCCCTATCATCCCCCCTGAGAGAGGGACTAATTAATTGTGGAAAGTGAGCTTAATTGGCCATACGAAAAAATAAAAGAAAGAAAGAAAAAAATCTCCATTTCAATGCAACATTCGTGATTATCGTGAAAGAAAAACAACAATAAATGCGCAAAGTCACTTGAAATTATTTTAAATGTTTAATTAAAACAAAAACAACCGTGCATGCAAAATAATAATAATAATAATATATATTTTTTATGATTGCATAATCTAAGTAGTCGGTTGTATTATTAACGAATTTTGTTTTATTATCATTACAAGCATCAATGATTAGTCCTATTTTAAACAATTCTTAGTGCGTGTATATTTATTTGCTCTGTAAACTAATCGATTCTACTACTGTTTACTGGCCTCTTACAGTTTAAACATTAGGCCTTCACAACAGTTGGTGTTTTTTAATTTGGCTTCGTCATGAATACGCGCACTAAAATATACGAATGCAAGCAATGCGGTGCAATATTCACAGCCTTGCCTCATAGGCAGAAACAAGCAGCCTCACATCTTTATCAAAGCCAACAAAAGGATGTGGAGATAAAATCAGCCCTCGTCATAACAATAAAGGTAAAGAAAATAATCGCCTCAAAAATTCCCGGCAACATCAAACCCGCTATCCCTGCTGCGTTCAGGATGCACGCTTGGCTTAGAAAAAGCCTTGCTCGGTGCAGAAGGAAAATACGCGAGAGACTTTGAAGGTTTCTCGTTGCGCGGATAATATTGTTGTACTAGACTGCTGGAATCCTCTACTGTTGTAGGTGACCTTTTGACTAAAGGTGACAAATCGACGTGGACTCTCCGAGTGCGCATTTGAAGGCTGTTTGTCACTGCTAAGAGCTGAATGATGCCGATATTAGAGGTTTTTACTCTCCGCGTGACAAGAGGCACTTCGGGGGACGGATATTTGCAGTTCTGGGCAGAAAATATAAATATTGAATTGCTAAATATATCTGTGTCCGCTCTCGGGGAAACTCTGCGAGGAAAAAAACAAAGCCCTGAGTTCTCGAGGCGCCTAGGAATGACGAATGTTTCTCTCCCTCACAAGTCCAACAACTTCAGCAATTGTTTAAATTGCAATCAAACAAATAAACTACATGATGATAACAAAGATTACGCTCTTTGGGGAATTACTGACGTGGGTTTTAATTTTCATCTTCATTTTGATATGAAAAATACAAAAAAAAGGAAAATAAACAAAATGGGATGCCTATAAAACCAGTTATTTATATTTTATAAAAGAGTACCATTTGACCGTGCAAAATAAATGTAATTACAATAATCTTGTTTTTGAAATGTCACACTTTTGCTTGCTGTTGTGCAGTAGATATTGTACATTACATCCTGTAGGTTGCAGTATAGTCTCTCCAGATGATAGACACTTGAAACGCCATAAATGGCAACAGGCCTTGTCAGTTTGATTGGTGCTAATGCCTTTCTCCTTGACGTCACGTTACACTTCATACGTAGAAGTTAAGGTCGATTTTTTCTTTTCTTTTTCTTTTTAGTTTGGCAGGAGCAAGTGGTGTCTAATAAATGATTTAAATTATCTGAATAACATTTGTGACTATAAAGGATAGGCCTACACATATATCGACATTTGAACTTATGTGGGTTATTCTCTTGCGCAGGCCAATGTTTATATTCACTCTATTAACTTATTAATTCGTCAATTTATTGTGGATATGGTCTCATAACTGGTGCTTTTGAAACGGTCTGCTTTTTAGGAAAACTATCCACTGAGACGTGTCTATTTGGATAAAATAAAACGGTCGCCGTGATTTTGCCAAGTAAGACATGTTCCTGGATCAACATCTTTTGATGATCCTGGATCAGCATTATTGTCCAAAAATATAGATTTAGCCCAATATCTCAATCCCTACCCCTAAACCTAACCCTACCTATAAATTCTTCCTAAAATCAGTGGGAAATGATAGATAATTAACAAGGGTGTAGAAGCACCTAACCCTGATTGTAAGCCTAAAACAGATATTTCCTGAAAATTTACATCTCAATTCTGATTGGTTGATTGGAATGTTGTTCCAGGAACATGTTGTACTTGGTGAAATCACGCTCACCAAAGAAAACTCAGGTTCTATAAGATATTAACAAGGATTAATATCGTTACACAGTCCCAAAATATAATAACAATAATAATAATAATAATAAAATATTTAAAAATAAAAGTAAATAAGTATATATATATATATATATATATATATATATATATATATATATATATATATATATATATATATATATATATATATATATTAAAACGAACGAACTAAAATGTAACAATAATTACAAAAACTGCTACTACTACTACTTGTAATAACACGACGAAATGTTTGACAGGTGTTTAAAGGATAAGATATGTTTAAAGCAGAAACAAGGACACGTTTACAAATTAAGCATCTTGTGGTTTTAAGGTAAATGCTGTACTTGGCTTTGACAGCTGAGTTATGTCATCTTATCTTCAGGACCGTGGACAGCTCGTGGAAACATATGGACCTGGGATTTCATTTCAGTGTCCACAGCTGCCTTAAACTGAAGCTGCTTTATCATGTTTTATTGTCCTTTACTAAAGTCTCAAACTGCGACGCTTTCAACATGCTGAACTATTAATATGCACATGTTGATGCGGATGCAGGGGAAGTGTGAAAACAAACAGAGGCGCCCAGACAGAAGGGCATTATGATAACATCACCTGCAGGTGCTGCTAACGTTTAGGGCTAATTCAGGATAATTGGGACATTTTTTGTTCCATTCATCTCAATGGGCAAAAAATGTCCCAATTTAACTGAATTCACCTCTACATTATGAGAAAATCTATTTGAAAACGTGAACATGCGTTTTGTTTGTTTTAGGAATCATACTGAAATTTTAATCAACATTTGCTATTTTACATCACAGCACTGTCAGTAATTGGGCAAATCTATTCGTGAAAACATGGAGAAAAAAATGATATCACAGAATAATGTATTTTAAAACATCTGGCCATGAACTTATTGATTGATAACAATCAATTCGTGTTTCATTTTAAAGCATGTTTTATTATTCAATATAAAATGCGCATGCATTTTGTCAGAAAAAAAAAAATAGTTTACAATAATTCCAGTTTAGATGCAGGAGCCTCACTTTCTTTGTAAGAACTCAAGTGAGTTTGTCTCTTGAATAGTTTATCTCGAACAGTATGGAAACAAGTTTACATTTACAAGAATCGTCTGGTTCAACACACTTAAAACAAACACAAAGGACAAATAAATACACAGACGACAGCTTAAAACAACGCAAGCGCTCAGTAGGACAATACAGCTATTAAATAGTTCACAACTTTCACTCGCTGTCATTCTGCACAAAACTTTCCCGGACGATCTTTACGCAGGCGGATGAAATGTATGTCTTTGTCAAGTCACAAGTGCTCAGAAAGTGCCAAAGTTCCCCACCCTAGACCCACTCGATATTACGACAACAGATAGTCGATCTTGAAGGGGTGAAAGCCCGCGGACGCGTGTGGGATCGACAGGCACTCGGATGTCAGCTGGAACGGGAGAAAGTCTCGTTGGTGGCGGCAGCTGATGGCGGGGTCCTCCGGTGGTCCAAAGGATAGAAGCGCATGCGTTTGAGGTTGAGCCACAGGGGAGCCCCGCATGACATATCCCCCGTGCCAGGTGTCGGCTTTGCGTTCCTCTTTCCTGAAAGGTCGGCTGAGGATGCTGTCAATAGCGAAGGAGCTTGTAAACTTGGCGCTGGAAGGAGGCGTATCGATAGTGTCCACCGCAGGGGCTTGGCTCGGCCCCTCTGGCTCCTTGCCCGTTTTTTTGCTGATGCGCTTTCTCCTCCGACGAAACACTCCGTCCGCAAAGGTGTACTCGCTGTGTGGGTTCAGCATCCAGTAGTTGTCCTTCCCCCACGGTCTGGAGGGATCCCGCAGCACCTTGAGAAAGCAGTCGTTGAGAGACAGATTGTGGCGCACTGAATTCCTCCAGCCGGTGTAGCTGCCTCTAAAAAACGGGAACTTTTTCATGAGGTAGTCGTTGATTTCGGCCAAAGTCAGGCGGCCTGTGTTCGAGTCCCGGATGGCCATGGCGATCAGAGCGATGTATGAGTACGGAGGCTTGGGTCTCCTTGTGTAGGGCTTGCCTTTACTCTCTGCGCCGGGAGGAACAGGTGCGGGACTGTGCGCCACGCAATCTCCATCCGAGCCCAGCTCTTCCTCCGCTGACATCGGCGACGGGATGCTGCCCTCGGCGTCGCTGCAGAGCTCCGTGGGCTTGGAGTCGTAGTGACCCCCGCGGAAAACCTCCAGCTTCATTGGCTGAGCTTGTGACACTTTAACTTTCCAGACGCTTCCGCCGAGTAAGGCTCCTTAAGCAAACACCGGAGAAAGAGAGCTAGAATAGCCACGCGGAGCTGTCAAACACAATCCAAAGCGTGAGAGTGACAGGATCTGTACCTGCTGCAGATAAGTGCACTTAACATCCCTAGCGCGCGCTCAGCTGTCTAATATAGGCGCTCACCTCTGGGTATGCCTACAGGGGCGGGGCCTTTCTTTAAATCTTAAAATCACTCTTACAAAAACACACGGATCATGCACACCCTGTTTTGAAATAAAGCGGTCGAGCGTATGTGGACAAACATCAGACAGACTCGTGATGAATTGCTTTGTTGGTTTAAGACGAGTTTCGTCACAGCGAGCTTCACCTGCGTCCTTGCTCACCTTTGCTCACCACGCAGAGTTTCACCTCAGGAAAGCAGGTGGCGTGCGTTTATCAGACATGGCATGCCGCGCAGTCATCAAAGCTTTACCTAGGAGGAATAGATCTGTAAAGTATATTTAGAGTTAGAACAGGTTTAATCATAATAAGTCGCAACATATTGTAATCACGTAACATTTCAGTTGTGTCAATCACATCAATCATTAGTCATTAAATGCACTGCGTTTCATTTGTTGATAGCATTATGCTTAACATGCCTTTGGGTAAAAGAGGACGTTTTTAAAAACATGACTATGCAGTTGTTTAGCATCCCATTTATACACTTATACAGAATTTATGATGAATTTCATTCATGCATGTTAAAAGAATATATAAAAGATACAAAGGCACAATTCCAGCTATGAATTTAGAGTGTATATTTCTTCTAATTTTCAAACTCGAGTTAGGTTGCATCAAATATTTTAGTCATTAAACACTGAATGGACACATTTTGACCTGTATCACATGACTAATGCAACTTATATTACATAAACAAGCAGAATGTGTTTTAGAATTATGTTTTAAACATGCATTATGCAAACGTGTACTAGTTTCTTTTATGTGTTTTGAACACTCAGGTGGTGTCAGAATGCCTTTAAGACTATAGATCAGGAGCAGTAGCCTACAGATATCGGATATATGCTTCAATGCATTACACTCATTTGGGTCTGCAGACTCCAGTAAAGAAAACATATGCATTTCATACATTTTTTTTTTTTTGTGTTAAAGTCAAAAAATGTCAAGCTTCTGCAAATTGAAAAGTACCTTTAATTATTTTTATTTTTTTTAAATCCCACAACATTAAGGTCAACTTTTTATAGTTCACCTGCTCTGAGGTCAACAAGGTCACACACGCTCAGGAGTTTAGTAGTTTTTGATATTTTTTTTAAGTAATTGGGTTTATATTTTCTGCCTTTGTCGATTCAATTGCAAAATTAAATTAAATAAAATGATTATTTATTTAAGTAAATACTAGATTGGTCTATATACACTAAGTATTTGACATTTGATTTCTTTTTGTCTCTGATGAATGATGTAGGAAATGCATTTTATGAAAAACATCTACATTAACAGTTTGATACATGCACTTTTTTTCAGTTTTTTCCTAGTACGCAAGAATTGTAATGCATATTTTGCATGGCTCGTGCCAATACAACCATTAGAGTAATCTTCCTCAGCATCAGTGGTTTCTCTAATTCTTTGCCAAGAAACAAGAGAAAGACCAAATGTCAAGTTTAATATGCTACACGTTTGTAACGAGCATTTATTTAGTTACAGAATCTGCTTGAGACACACATTATTATCCTCCAGTCTCATCATTTTGAGCATCCGCCCTTTGACTGCTTGCTGCTTTCCATGAACCTGTCGCACAAACAGAAGATGCAATATTACCCTCGCTCACAGGTTTCATGTGTTGGGTCGCTGTTTCCTGCAGGTTTAACCATAACTCAAATATTTAGATTTGAAGTGCTTTGCAGATATTCATTAATGTGTGAGGAGAGGTTTACCACACACTCCTCACAGTCGGCACATTGGATGAAGCAGTAGGTTCCACTTCCACACTGCGGCCAACCGCATGAACGCTGGTAATTACACCTGCAGTACCTCATTACCAGTTAATCGTCTTTCACTGACCGTAAAAACAAGTTAAGGGTGTGACGGGGGAAAAGGCATGATGCATACAGTCCCTTGCTAATTAATCAATTAAGATAAGTTGCCTATTAAATGTCCACAACATATGATTTAGATCTCACCTCTGCAATTCAAATTCAAAAGGCCAGACTGGTCTATTTAGTGACTAATGTATTATTTTAGTTAGATTTGTAAATATCATTTCAAGGTTTGCTCGTTTTTTTGAAGCAGTCATAGCTAATTAAATCAAACAAATGTAATTATTGTCATACGTGGATCGCATCACGCAGAATAGAAAATGTAAAGCTTGTTTTTGATGAACGTGAGGAACTCCGATGATTGCGTGAAATCGGGACATTTTTTCAAATTGGTCAAAATGTGCAATAAATGCACACCACCTGGTTTTCTACACTTAACCAAACCGTTTTTTTATGTGCTGTAATGAGCATAAGATTTTGGGTCATGTACTGATATTTGAATGCGGTTCATTAAAACTTGGCCTAATTCGTGATGTGAAATGTCAGAGGCAGAGTTATATTTCTTCCAGCAGTCAGGAATGAACGGGTATTCCTCTATGAACGCCTGGCCTGGACCTGCTTACTCCACACTGGCCTAGCCAAATAAATACAGCACATACTGTGGTCTGTAGCGCTGCGTTCTGCAGGGCAGGTTCAAAAATAAAAAAAAAAATATGATGGACCAGTGGAGTTACAGGCATGCGCACCCTCTAATTTTCCCCTCCTGTGTTTATATGTGGCTTTCCAGATTGAAATTGTTTCCAGTAATCTGGAGCGCACAACTAACAGACCTGAGCATAAACAGTCGTGAGTGTAGGCCAGACCTGATGGGCTTTTTCTTGAACAATGCGGGTGGAATTAAGAAATTTATCACAACTCTTCCTATCAGTCTTTAGTCCATTGTTTTGTTCAGATGATCTCCTTTGCACTGACGACAGACAGTAATAACCATCAGACTCAGTGATCTTTTAATACAGCTTACATTGTAATCTTCTTCAGATCCATGTCTGTATTGTCAAACGAGCATCTCCACACCATTTTGATCCATCAAAGTTGCAAGTGAACTCAAAAACTGTTAGGTGAACCACTGTTGTGATCTGTTTTCCACAGCCTACTTTCATAACGCTTGTTTATAATCACAAACAGAAACCGAGCATTCACCATTCAAGCCTTGAGTGATTCTTTCCACACAGTCACATAATAACAAAAATCATCTAGGAACAACTGGCACACAGCATTTACTGCATTAACCTGCGTTAACTATGACAGTGTGGTCAAATGTTGTCAAGGTGTGATCAAGCAGAGTTAATGCATGAAGAGAAATTAAACAAAGTGAGTAGTTTGAGCATTAATGACACTGGAGTCGTCACCATGAATATAACAGGAGACGAACCACTGTCTGCTATACTAAAATGACCAATAATGCACCTAATAATACTGAAACAGAAAACAATTAATAAACCAGGAAATATCTGATTATTAGGAAACCGCGGCTGGTTGATTAAGAGATTTTCACGTTTCATTAGGATGAACTAGGGCTTGTTTATTAGCATGCATATTACTACCATATTATCTGTTTATTAGTACACATATTAATGCCTTATTCTGCATGATCATATTTTAGAGCCCTTAATCTTAAACATACCCAGAGCTGGGTAATTATTGATTACATGTAATCTGGATTACATAATCAGATTCCAAAAAATCATGTAAGATTTTATAATGCTTGTAATCAGATTGCAGTTACTTTTTATGGATTACATGATTACATATTATTCACACAATGGCAGAAAATATTGATTCTGAAAGAGAGCATGTACAGTAATGTAAATGTTGTTTTTATGATTATTAATGTTTGTTTGTTTGTGTAATTCAGGGTTTCTCAAACATTTTTTGTCAGCTAAACTCCTTTGACATGACAGAGATCACCTATTGCCTACTTGTGCAGACCTTTAAATGATTGGACTGTTTGAGGCTTAAAGTGGTGTATGGAATGTTTGACATGAAAGTGAAACTTTGTATATCTTCATAATTTAATTTTTAATTCTTTGTATTGTTGAATTGAGCTTAACGGTATTGATATTTTATTGTAACAGCAAAACAATTCAGTGGTTTTTAATGACAAAACGTCCTTAAATTCACTTAAAATAATAAAATCAAAAAAAAATAAAACACAATCAAATGTAAACATCTCTGAGGAAGTAAAAATTTTTAATAATTTAACACACATTCAAATGTTTTCAGTTCTCTGATGTTGATTAATGGTCACATTGTAAACAGGCCAATAAATATTTTTACTTTCAGTGCTCAAGAGTTTAAATAATTTTTTTTCTTCTTTTTTTAAATAATTATTAGCATTTTATCATCTCTCAAACCAACTGCAGTTCTCGTGTTAAGCCCACTTTGGGAAACCCTGATGTAATGTAACGTTTAATGCATTTGATGTTGATATCAAAAACTTGAATATATTTTCTTTCTCTTTGCTTTTTATATCAGTATGGTTTGTTTAATGGTATAATCTTAAAAAAAAAAAAAAAAAAAATTCTACAAGTAATCTAAAAAGTACTCAGATTACATTACCTATAATGAGAAACCTAGATTACATTACTAACTACAGCTTTCGTCAAGTAATATGTAATCAGATTAACAACTATAATAACTATTATTAAACAGCAGATTAGGAGTTTCTTGAGGCAAAAGTCATACTGAGAATTCCTCAGATCTTTAACCATTTAAAATGATTATTTGTAAGAGGATTGGCCATTTGGCTTCATAGTTTAAAAGCATGCCAATGACAAACGATCAGAAGTTTTGCCAATTTAGCAGAATTTCCCTTTACATGCCTTTGCATTAGTTCACTGGCAACATTAAAAATGCATTTGCTCGCAACATGGCTGATAAATTATGCTTATTTGTATTTTTGGATGCATATTACGATGAATAAACGTCCTAAAAGATTCCAGATCAGGGCCGGACACAAACACCTTAA